>NC_042965.1:46817758-46920258 GCF_901001165.1 Salmo trutta
GGGGCCTCCCACTCCTCTTTCTATTCTGGTTAGAGCCAGTTTGCGCTGTTCTGTGAAGGGAGTAGTACACAGCGTTGTGCGAGATCTTCAGTTTCTTGGCAATTTCTCACATGGAATAACCTTCATTTCTCAAAACAAGAATAGACTGACGAGTTTCAGAAGAAAGTTCTTTGTTCCTGGCCATTTTGAGCCTGTAATCAAACCTACAAATGCTTATGCTCCAGATACTCAACTAGTCTAAAGAAGGCCGGTTTTATTCCTTCTTTAATCAGAACAACAGTTTTCAGCTGTGCCGACATAATTGCAAAAGGGTTTTCTAATGATCAATTAGCCTTTTAAAATGATAAACCTGGATTAGCTAACACAACGTGCCATTGGAACACAGGAGTGATGGTTGCTGATAATGGGCCTCTGTACAGTTGAAGTCGGAAGTTTACATAACCGTAGCCAAATACGTTTAAACTCAGTTTTTCACAATTCCTGGCATTTAATCCTAGTAAAAATTCCCTGTCTTAGGTCAGTTAGGATCACCACTTTATTTTAAGAATGTGAAATGTCAGAATAATAGTAGAGAATGATTTATTTCAGCTTTTATTAATTTCATCACATCCCAGTGGGTCAGAAGTTTACATACACTCAATTAGTATTTGGTAGCATTGCCTTTTAAACTGTTTAACTTCGGTCAAACGTTTCGGTTAGCCTTCCACAAGCTTCCCACAATCAGTTGGGTGATTTTTGGCCCATTCCTCCTGACAGAGCTGGTGTAACTGAGTCAGGTTTGTAGGCCTCCTTGCTCGCACACACTTTTCCAGTTCTGCCCACAAATGTTCTATAGGATTGAGGTCAGGGCTTTGTGATGGCCACTCCAATACCTTGACTATGTTGTCCTAAGGCCATTTTGCCACAACTTTGAAGTATTTGTGCAGATGAACGTGGTACCTTCAGGTGTTTGGAAATTGCTCCCAAGGATGAACCAGACTTGTGGAGGTCTACAATTTGTTTTGAGGTCTTGGCTGATTTCTTTTGATTTTCCCATGATGTCAAGCAAAGAGGCACTGAGTTTGAAGGTAGGCCTTGAAATACATCCACAGGTACACCTCCAATTGACTCAGATGTTATCAATTAGCCTATCAGAAGCTTCTAAAGCCATGACATCATTTTCTGGAATTTTCCAAGCTGTTTAAAGGCACAGTCAATTTAGTGTATGTAAATTTCTGACCCACTGGAATAATCTGTCTGTAAACAATTGTTGGAAAAATGACTTGTGTCATGCACAAAGTAGATGTCCTAACCGACTTGCCAAAACTATAGTTTGTTAACAAGAAATTTGTGGAGTGGTTGAAAAACGAGTTTTAATGACTCCAACATAAGTGTATGTAAACTTCTGACTTCAACTGTAGATATTCCATAAAAAAAATCTGCCGGCTCCAGCTTCAAAAATCATTTACAACATTAACAATGTCTACACTGTATTTCTGATCAATTTGATGTCATTTTAATGGACAAAAATGTGCTTTTCTTTAAAAAAAAAACAAGGACATTTCTAAGTAACCCCAAACTCCTGTATGTTCTTCAGGAGTACTAGTAGTAGTATATAATGGTGATGTGTTATAATAATATATAACAGTAATTTGTGGTTGTTCCTCTCAGGAGTTCTTCTTTGATCCCGAGGTGTTGACAGAGGGACAACTGGCTCCTAACGACCGCTGCTGCAGGATATGTGGCAAGATCGGACACTTCATGAAAGACTGCCCCATGCGCAGGAAGTAAGGAGTGTGTGTGTGTGTGTGTGTGTGTGTGTGTGTGTGTGTGTTTGTTGCGTTAGCATGTGTATGGGTGTATACCCGTGTGTGTTTATGTTGTGACAGCCATGAAATCGATGGCTAAACCATCTCTGTGCGTCTCCTCCCAGCGCTGCGATTCCCATTTAATTTACATGTTAAATAGTCCGTAGCAGCTGCATCAAAAATGTTTCGCGTGCGAGAAGGGAAGTTTTCCTCCGCTCTGAAGGTTGTTCGTACCTTGAGCTGGCAGACAGTCAGGAATCCAGTGCAAGGAGAGTGTATCTAAGACTTGGCATACAGTTACCACTCCTTCGTGCAGACGGTGGAAACCTTGCATTGAGAAGGAAAGAAGTCATTAAGTTGATCTTGAGAAACGTCAACCCTCTACTAGCCAGTCAACTCAGAGAAAGAGTCACCACTGGCGACGGACTGGTTAGACTGGGACAGCAGCCAGACGATCAACCACAGCCAGTCAGACCATCAGCCACAGTCTCCAGTCTCGACCCCTCACGTGTTCTGTTGAGATGTAGCAAAGAGGGACTTTCTCCAGTCGCATGTCCAAATCAGTATCAAGTAAACCACAACAGGCCAACACAGCTAACTCCCATCATAAGAACCACCATCCTGCTCTGGCTGCTCTGTCCAGAGCTGAAATCCCAACAGTCTCACTGCCAAGCCCCACCCATCAACATCCCTTTCAAAACTACACCAGCTGGTGTTACTGTTGTCTATTGGCCCTGGGACAGGAAGTTCCATCCTGGTCACCGCGGTCATCCGCTGCTCAATGAGAAGCTGTGGAACGAGGTGAAAGGTCCACAATATAACATGAAGCCTGCTTTTTGAGGTCGTTTTCGGTTTAGATTATTTGCATTGAATGCTGTAACAACACAGAATAAAACCATGAATACAAGTCCCATGATGGTTGTGACTGACCATTACTGCTGATCACTCATTAACCAGCAGTTATTCACATTACTTTAATATTTCAGTTATTACATATTACATTTACTTTATGACTTTCATTCCATCTCATCTCTATCAAGCTGCTGTCTGACAAAATCACTATTTTAGCATTTCTTCAAAGTAAAAAGCATACTTTTATGACTGCTGAATACCAACTATCAATCACTTACATAATGTATTTTCAGGTAGAGATACCTGGTTAAGGTCCAGCTGCTCTCTATGTCCCAGCTTCCTCTTCTGTAGCGGGCATAAAGGAAACACAGACTGGACAAGTAGACACGCAATGGATTATGGTCATTGTAGTTAATGACCATGTTTTATGCGCTAAACTATGTAGAATATTGGCCTGTTGGAAACTACAACTCCCTACTACATCACACAGTTCAGGCTGGATCTGATTTATCTGTAGAGAAACTGTGCAATGTGCACATCGAGCTCACCAAAGGGAAGAAGAAAAAAAAATATGAATGAAATGGAATTCAAATAATTGAGCCGACATCAGTTGTTAAAATAAGCGATATTTTGGTTAATCGCTCAGCACTAATGAACATGGAAGCTGGGATGCAGCAGGCTGCTAAAGAACAAGATATTCCTTACACAGGAAATACGTATCAAGCAGAAGCCATATCATTTGTCCCCAGAAAAGCACATCATCCAAAAGGGACTCATTTAATGATATGTTGATATAATCCATGTGGATCCTGAAAAGACCAAGGCTGTACAAGACTTCCCTATGCCAACCACCCTCAAAGCCCTTCAATTGTTCCTTGGGATGGCAGGATGGTACCATGGGTTTGTGTCAAACTTCTCCCTGGTGGCAGAACCACTCAACGCATTGAAGCGGGAAAGAGCGAAGTTCTGATGACCAGCATAGTGCCAGAACTCCTGCTGATGAAGCTCTACTGAACTGGCCAAATCTCAGCCTAGATAAACTCGGCAAAAAAAGAAACGTCCTCTCACTCCAACTGCATTTATTTTCCAGCAAACTTAACGTGTGTAAATATTTGTATGAAAATAAGATAAAGCAACTGCGACAAACTCAACAAGTTCCACAGACATGTGACTAACAGAAATGGAATAATGTGTCCCTGAACAAAGGGGGGGTCAAAATCAAAAGTAACAGTCAGTATCTGGTGTGGCCACCAGCTGCATTAATCTCCTCCTCATGGACTGCACCAGATTTGCCAATTCTTGCTGTGAGATTTTACCCCACACTTACACCAAGGCACCTGCAAGTTCCCAGACATTTCTGGGGGGGAATGGCCCAGGCCCTCACCCTCCGATCCAACAGGTCACAGACGTGCTCAATGGGATTGAGATCTGGGCTCTTTGATGGCCATGGCATAACGGTGACATTCCTGTCTTGCAGGAAATCACGCACAGAACGAGCAGTATGGCTGGTGGCATTGTCATGCAGGAGGGTCATGTCAGGATGAGCCTGCAGGAAGGGTACCACATGAGGGAGGAGGATGTCTTCCCTGTAACGCATAGCGTTGAGATTGCTTGCAATGACAACAAGCTCAGTCCAATGATGCTGTGACACACCGCCCCAGACCATGACAGACCCTCCACCTCCAAATCGATCCCGCTCCAGAGTACAGGCCTCGGTGTAACGCTCATTCCTTCGACTATAAATGCGAATCCGACCATCACCCCTGGTGAGACAAAACCGCAACTTGTCAATGAAGAGTACTTTTTGCCAGTCCTGTCTGGTCCAGCAACGGTGGGTTTGTTCCCATAAGTGACGTTGTTGCCGGTGATGTCTGGTGAGGACCTGCCTTACAACAGGCCTACAAGCCCTCAGTCCAGCCTCTCTCAGCCTATTGCGGACAGTCTGAGCACTGATGGAGGGATTGTGCGTTCCTGGTGTAACTCAGGCAGTTGTTGTTGCCATCCTGTACCTGTCCCGCAGGTGTCATGTTCAGATGTACCGATCCTGTGCAGGTGTTGTTACACGTGGTCTGCCACTGTGAGGACGATCAGCTGTCCATCCTGTCTCCCTGTAGCGCTGTCTTAGGCGTCTCACAGTACGGACAATGCAACTTATTGCCCTGGCCACATCTGCAGTCCTCATGCCTCCTTGCAGCATGCCTAAGGCACGTTCACGCAGATGAGCAGGGACCCTGGGCATCTTTATTTTGGTGTTTTTCCAGAGTCAGTAGAAAGGCCTCTTTAGTGTCCTAAGTTTTCATAACTGTGATCTTAATTGCCTACCATCTGTAAGCTGTTAGTATCTTAATGACTGTTCCACAGGTGCATGTTCATTAATTGTTTATGGTTCATTGAACAAGCATGGGTAAACAGTGTTTAAACCCTTTACAATGTAGATCTGTGAAGTTAGTTTGTAAAAATCCAAATATCTTTGAAAGACAGGGTCCAGAAAAAGGAACATTTCTTTTTTTTGCTGAGTTTGTAAAGTCACGTCTGAAACTGTCAGGTTTGTCAAATGTACAAACCAGAAGGCCGGAAGACTGCTGGCAAGTTGCAGCAAACCGTGATTACACAACATTGGAAAATGTTAGGAGTGGATTTAATGGGTTCATTTCCTAGAAGCTCGAATCGGAATGTGTACATGCTTGTTTTTGTCGATTACTCTTCCAAGCGGGTGGAGCTCTTTGCGCTTTGACAGGCTACAGCAAGGACAGTCTCTAACATCCTCACGAAAGAGATCCTGACTCGCTGGATAGTGCCGGATCTTGTCCATGTCTCAAGCCTTAAGGTGTGTTTCCCCTCGGCTGAGGAATTGGAGGAGATGAGCGCTGCAAGGTCCTGGATATCTTTGGAGAGACAAGTGAGGAGTATTTTTCTCGGTTTCCCAGACCAAGATCTGCCTTTTATGGTAATGGTTGGCTTTTTCCAGGGGAGGGGTGTGCGACGGCCTCAGATTTGTCCTGACTGCCTCGGTGCATCTCCTCCCTGCACTGTGCTTCACCTTTAATTCCCAATTAAATAGCCAGCATCAACTGCATAGAAATGGTGACGGTGACGCGCGAGAGGAAGTTTTCAAACCCTCAGCTCTGAAGCTTGTTCATACCTTTTTTTTGTTTGGTTCATAAAAGTGCCCTGTAGCCATACCTCAAGAAAGCGATAACGCCGCCAACATTCCTAAACAGATTACAATAATAAATAAATAAACGATTACAATAATAAATAAACAGATTACAATAATAAATAAACAGATTACAATAATAAATAAATAAACAGATTACAATAAATAAACAGATTACAATAATAAATAAATAAACAGATTACAATAAATAAACAGATTACAATAATAAATAAATAAACAGATTACAATAAATAAACAGATTACAATAAACAAACAGATTATTTATTATTGTAAACCGATTACAATAATAAACAAACAGATTTATTGTAAACAGATTACAATAATAAATAGATTACAATAACAGGCAAATCTCCGTTCTCTGGAGTTCTATTGTTGGATCAGATTTACTGACGGACCTGACTGACGGATGCTAATCATTTGTATTGATGTGTGGAACAAACGTTTATGGTTTGTGTGGGACTGGTTTTTCACACCGCTTATTGATGAACGTTGCGTGTGCATGAGGTCAAATAGGTTCACTTGAATAACTTTCTGCGCCGGACCGTATTTTAACGCCTGAGGTACAGGACTTTTCCTGAGAAACCTAAGTTATTATTATTGTGACTGATATTGTTTGTATGATCATATATTTTGTGATTTTAATACAAAAAAATGCAAAAAGGACACCATTGTTTTGGAGTTATTTATTTCAATGTTAAAGGTTTATGAAAAGTTTCTATTCCACAAATGACTTTTTTTCCCACGAGTCCTTTGTATTGGGTCTAGACATGACAGTTACGGAGAAATCCAACATTTCTCTGGTAGACATGATCTTCCTGGCACCCCCTAACTAAACTCAGGAGTTAAGTCAAAACTGTTAGCGTCTGTGTGCATAATCATCTCCTCCTCTCCAGGTCTAGGCAGCGTCGTGAGCAGGAGGACCGAGCAGAGGGAAGGAGGGACTGGGCGGAAGGGGGCAGGGAACATCGTCAGGGTGAATACTGGAGAAGACAGGACGAGAAACGATGCTGCTTCCTGTGTGGAAGCCATGCCCACATTAAGAAAGACTGCCCCCAGTACAGAGGACCTGCTGGTGCCTTCTCTTCACCTCCCTCTACTAGCCACATGAGGAATTTGAGAGAGAGAAAAACAGGTATGATGAATACTCGCACAAACATTGACGTGCACTCACACGCCTGGTCTAACCCTAGTGTGTTTATTTGTCCAGGACTCCCTCTCCTCAACCTGGTCTAACCCTAGTGTGTTTATTTGTCCAGGACTCTCCTCAACCTGGTCTAACCCTAGTGTGTTTATTTGTCCAGGACTCTCCTCAACCTGGTCTAACCCTAGTGTGTTTATTTGTCCAGGACTCTCCTCAACCTGGTCTAACCCTAGTGTGTTTATTTGTCCAGGACTCTCCTCAACCTGGTCTAACCCTAGTGTGTTTATTTGTCCAGGACTCTCCTCAACCTGGTCTAACCCTAGTGTGTTTATTTGTCCAGGACTCTCCTCAACCTGGTCTAACCCTAGTGTGTTTATTTGTCCAGGACTCTCCTCAACCTGGTCTAACCCTAGTGTGTTTATTTGTCCAGGACTCTCCTCAACCTGGTCTAACCCTAGTGTGTTTATTTGTCCAGGACTCTCCTCAACCTGGTCTAACCCTAGTGTGTTTATTTGTCCAGGACTCCCTCTCCTCAACCTGGTCTAACCCTAGTGTGTTTATTTGTCCAGGACTCCCTCTCCTCAACCTGGTCTAACCCTAGTGTGTTTATTTGTCCAGGACTCTCCTCAACCTGGTCTAACCCTAGTGTGTTTATTTGTCCAGGACTCTCCTCAACCTGGTCTAATCCTAGTGTGTTTATTTGTCCAGGACTCCCCTCAACCTGGTCTAACCCTAGTGTGTTTATTTGTCCAGGACTCTCCTCAACCTGGTCTAACCCTAGTGTGTTTATTTGTCCAGGACTCTCCTCAACCTGGTCTAACCCTAGTGTGTTTATTTGTCCAGGACTCTCCTCAACCTGGTCTAACCCTAGTGTGTTTATTTGTCCAGGACTCCCTCTCCTCAACCTGGTCTAACCCTAGTGTGTTTATTTGTCCAGGACTCTCCTCAACCTGGTCTAACCCTAGTGTGTTTATTTGTCCAGGACTCCCTCTCCTCAACCTGGTCTAACCCTAGTGTGTTTATTTGTCCAGGACTCTCCTCAACCTGGTCTAACCCTAGTGTGTTTATTTGTCCAGGACTCTCCTCAACCTGGTCTAACCCTAGTGTGTTTATTTGTCCAGGACTCTCCTCAACCTGGTCTAACCCTAGTGTGTTTATTTGTCCAGGACTCTCCTCAACCTGGTCTAATCCTAGTGTGTTTATTTGTCCAGGACTCTCCTCAACCTGGTCTAACCCTAGTGTGTTTATTTGTCCAGGACTCTCCTCAACCTGGTCTAATCCTAGTGTGTTTATTTGTCCAGGACTCCCCTCAACCTGGTCTAACCCTAGTGTGTTTATTTGTCCAGGACTCTCCTCAACCTGGTCTAACCCTAGTGTGTTTATTTGTCCAGGACTCTCCTCAACCTGGTCTAACCCTAGTGTGTTTATTTGTCCAGGACTCTCCTCAACCTGGTCTAACCCTAGTGTGTTTATTTGTCCAGGACTCCCTCTCCTCAACCTGGTCTAACCCTAGTGTGTTTATTTGTCCAGGACTCTCCTCAACCTGGTCTAACCCTAGTGTGTTTATTTGTCCAGGACTCTCCTCAACCTGGTCTAACCCTAGTGTGTTTATTTGTCCAGGACTCTCCTCAACCTGGTCTAACCCTAGTGTGTTTATTTGTCCAGGACTCTCCTCAACCTGGTCTAACCCTAGTGTGTTTATTTGTCCAGGACTCTCCTCAACCTGGTCTAACCCTAGTGTGTTTATTTGTCCAGGACTCCCCTCAACTGGAGGAAAAAAAGAAGCAACAACAAAATATGATTGAGTCCACAAGCAGGTCATTGTCCAAATATTTTACTGTAATTTCACAGAAACTTTTCAAAATCAATGTCAATGTTTTCAGTAGCTTTACATTACAGCATTGTGTTAGCTTCCTTAAGCGTTAGTCCATCTCATCCCTGCTATCTTCCATAATGCTATATTGCATCCACATGTGTTCCAGGCAGTCTAGCCAGCAGACACATGGGTCTGTCTCGTCCCAGAAGGAGCCCAGTGAACTGAGGAGAGACCTCCAGTCCACCAGCCGGAACCTAGAACACTCAGAACCCCACCCGTTGGAACCCTGACGTGGAACCCCAGTGGATGGTGGCAGAGCCTGAGAGCCCAAATGGCACCCTAATCCCTATATATTAGACTACTTATGACCAGGTCTTTACGTTTGACCAGAGCCCTGGTCATAAGTAGTGCACTATATGGGAAATAGGGTGCCATTTGGGACATAGAGAGGGTATTTTATGTTTTAACTACCCCTCCTGCCTCAGAGGAACTTTTTAAAGTGTTGTAATTGTGTTTTAACTGAAAAGCCATTTTGCATGCTCTAAGTTGATTTTTATTTTTTAAATCTTATTTTAAAAGTGATTATTTGTTAGATTTGTCTCGTACAATGACGTCCTCCCAAACACCCCTCTCTCTTCCACTTTGTCTAGTCAAATCCAGTTTGAGCCAGGCTGTGTGTTTGTCTGCTCATCTCTGTACGTGTGTGAAAAAAGGGGTGAATCTGTATTCAGAGGTGGAACAACAGATGGGTTCTTTAGATAATAATGGACAGTTTTATATTACATTGTCTCCTCCATACCAGAGTCTCCAAACATGGTAGCTAAAGATGAATTCCATTCTGCTTCTGCCTGCTCCCTCTGAACAGGTTCAGAATATATGGCTCTGTATTGGGTTACTAGAATCCAAGCCCCACGTGTGTAGATCTGAGAGGACTGGATAGATATAAGCAATATGGTAAAACATTAAATGACAACCTAAGTCTATCAGAGGGGAGGGTGTGACACCATATTGCCTATATACCAAACCACTTGTCCTTTATGATCTACACAGGGGTTGGTTTTGGGTTTGGGTTGGTTTGGGGTTGGTTTGGGTTGGTTTGGGTTGAGGGTTGGTTTTGGGTTTGGGTTGAGGGTTGGTTTGGGTTGAGGGTTGGTTTGGGTTGAGGGTTGGTTTTGGGTTTGGGTTGGTTTGGGTTGAGGGTTGGTTTTGGGTTTGGGGTGGTTTGGGGTTCAGGGAAAAACCGGGAACATGTGTTTTGTTTTTATGTTGCCTTTTTGTGGCCACGGTGCCTCTGATTGGTGGGCCTGGTAGCTGTAATGTCAGATTCTGTCCGCTCTGGTCTGGGATGCTCGTGTTCTGAGACCTGCTTTATAAATAAACTTTCTTTACAAAAAAGAAACATGCCATTTTAATTTAATGTCCTGAAGATGTTAAGTGTATTTTTTCTACCGTTGAAGTTTAGAAGAAGATGACGTTACACAATGATCAGAGGTTAAAGGAAAATTCCACCCAAAAAAACATCTTTTGGTATTTGCTTCATTAGTCCATTGTTGACATAGTTGTAACATGTTTTGCTTGTCAACAATCACGTTTTTAAGATATGTAACTTTCGAAATACAGAAATCATCTCTGTATGATGCATTTTTCTTACCATTTGGCTACATCATAAGATGAAAAACGCATTATACAGGGATGATTTCTGTATTTTGAAAGTTACATATCTTAAACTTGATTTGCTGACGTGAAACATTTTGATTTATTTTTTACTCATCCAAAGATATGAACAGTTCCTTTAAAAATATTAATCCAATGCCTGCTATGTTTTTGGATGACACGGTGATGTCATCGCTGCTTCCTGTGCTCCCACCAGTGTTGCCATGTTTGCGGTTTTTATGCCATATTGGGCTACTTTGAAAACGATGTCGTGGGTTAAAATGTATTGGTCGCTTGTTGTTGTTGTTGGCTATTTCTAAGTTACGCTGCGGTCGCCATGACATTTCACTGTGACCTGTTGCTGAGTGATTGAGTGGTGGGGAGGGTGTGTGTGTGTGTGTGTGTGTGTGTGTGTGTGTGTGTGTGTGTGTGTGTGAGAGAGCGCTAATGGAAGACAAAACACTGGAAAACTATTTTGGTCCCACTACAGCGCTTTACATAAATCCTCTGTTGGTGGTTTAAACTGCATTCTGATGTTGACTGCTTAAAGAAAAACGGTATCAAGGGAAATGCTTTATGCATGTTCAGTTCTTGGGTTTCGGGGGGGGGGGGGGGGGCTGCCCGAGGGGAAATCTGAAATGGAAGTTGGGGAACCTTGTGAAGAATAGATAGCCTTGTTATTATAAACGCATTAGATTGATGTAACAGTCAGATTAGGCTACAGGTAAAACAAATTCTACTAAATAAACACTGGCTGTGGTTGACAAACATTCAGTCCATATACATATTATTAACATTTCATTCAGTGATTGAGATTACAGTCCCATCCTCAGTAGTCTATCCCAGCAGGCTATTGGGGGAAACAAGCACTTCTAATAAACCCAGATTTGAGTTTGTAGCCTATTGAAAAGTGAAGTCAATCTCGCAAATGTGCCATTTTTATAAGGGGTTCTAGTCGTAACAGCACAATGGCCAGAAAATAGCCTAACATTTTTTTTAATGTTAATCCAAGTTTTTATTGCTCTGATTTTTGAGATCCTCTGTCCAATTTTCATCACTCAAACTCTTGTCATATTTATCTATCTTTATGCACATGCGCAAAGGGGATTTATTTACAATTACAAACCTGGTTCGAGCCCTGAATGCTGATTGGCTGAAAGGTATGACGAAACGTTAGTTTTTACTGTACTAATTACGTTGGTAACCAGTTTATAATAGCAATAAGGCACCTCGGGGGTTTTCGGTATATGGCCAATATACCACGGCTAACGGCTGTATCCAGGCACTCCGCGATGCTGTTCTTAATAACGACGCCCTTAGCCGTGGTATATTGGCCATATACCAAACCTCCTTGTGCCTTATTGCTTAATCATAGCAGTCAAGCGAGTTAAATCAACATCCATTGATGGAAAAGGATCTGGCTTGTTAATAAGGGACAATTATCTTGTCACATATTTAAATTACTTTACGTAATTTGTGTTTTTATTTAACCTTTAACCTTGTTTTAACTAGGCAAGTCAGTTAAAAACAAATTCTTATTTACAATGACGGCCTACATATGTCATAGCTTGCAATTCTTATTTTGAGGAAACCCGAATTTTGCTTCTAACGACGTTACAAGTTACCATGATATTTTATTATTATTTTTTTTTTCACCTTTATTTAACCAGGTAGGCAAGTTGAGAACAAGTTCTCATTTACAACTGCGACCTGGCCAAGATAAAGCAAAGCAGTTCGACAACATACAACAACACAGAGTTACACATGGAGTAAAACAAACATACAGTCAATAATACAGTAGAAAAATAAGTCTATATACAATGTGAGCAAATGAGGTGAGATAAGGGAGGTAAAGGCAATAAAAGGCCATGGTGGCGAAGTAAATACAATATAGCAAGTAAAACACTGGAATGGTAGATTTGCAGTGGAAAAAAGTGCAAAGTAGAAATAGAAATAATGGGGTGCAAAGGAGCTAAATAAATAAATAAATACAGTAGGGGAAGAGGTAGTTGTTTGGGCTAAATTATAGATGGGCTATGTACAGGTGGAACAAGCTCCCTCACGATGCCAGGACAGCGGAGTCAATCACCACCTTCCGGAGACACCTGAAACCCCACCTCTTTAAGGAATACCTGGGATAGGATAAAGTAATCCTTCTAACCCCCCCCCCCCCCTAAAAGATTTAGATGCACTATTGTAAAGTGGTTGTTACACTGGATATCATAAGGTGAATGCACCAATTTGTAAGTCGCTCTGGATAAGAGCGTCTGCTAAATGACTTAAATGTAAATGTTAATTGGCTCGATAACGTTATGGAAAAGAGTTTATTGTATAGATGTGGCAACTCCTCTCTTTGGACTGGTTTTCAGGCCTTTTGGGGGGGGTGAGTGGTCATTGTGCTAGAAATATTTGCTTGACCTGGCAACCCTGGTTAGCACAGAGTTTCTAAACCCAGAGCAGAAACATATCCGCCTTCGAAACAGACCAGGCCGGGGTTTTGAGATGTTAATGAGAGAAGTAAAAAAATAAAAAATAATCAATAGTTTTACACTTTCTTGAAATCTAAAAAAGTACAACCTAGATGTGAGCCAATGTCTTTTTACTCAAACCTCGTGAAAGTGACAAACTGACATTTTTCAGGCTGTCAGTTTGTCATTCTCACGATGTTGCGGAGTAACGTAAAACAATGACCTAAAACATTGTCTCAAATCTAAGTTGTTCCTTTAGATTTTCGAGAAAACTAATGAAGAATTGTCCACTTCCCTCATTGACTTCTCAAACCCTGGGCTGGTCTGACTGTCTGTTTCCCGGAAGTCTCTCTATGTTGCGCCTCTGGGTTTAGAAACTCTGCCAAACCGGATATATAAACGGAAATGGGACAGGCGTGAGTATGGACCTGCCCGTTCCGTTGTTTTCAAGGTAATCTTGGACTCAGTATTAAGTTCTTATGAAGTCGCTCTGGATAAGAGCGTCTGCTAAATGACTTAAATGTAAATATACCTCAGTGATCTAGCCAGCCTAATGAATTTATTTGTTTAGGTTGCACACATTTTTAAAGGTGTCATACAGTTTCGTAACCTCAACTGGATTTCTATTGGCTCAAGCGCCTGTCAATCATTAATTCACCCTATTGTGGATCCGTTTACATAAACCGCTGGGTTGGCTGTTTCCCGGTCATGCGCACATCGTTGTTTTCATGTTACATAAATATGTTCTGTAGCTGAAGCTTCAATAAAGATTTGTTATAAGTAAACCAAGATAGACCACAGTTTATCATTTCCAATGTGAACAAATGAGTCATAGTGGGCAGAGCCAAGGCTTTCGGTACATTATTGTAAATGTCTACATGTTTCCGTTAGGGAACTACTACTCTGTGACTCAATTACCCTTTCCACTCATAAAACAGAGAGATTTTGTACAACTTTTACAAAGGGCAACGTCTACAAAAATGTGTCCACTCTGTTAATAACAGATTCAATTTTTTATTTTTATTTATTCATTTTTTATTTTTAACAGAACTTTATTGAATTTAAATGTTTAATTGACGAGAGAAAGTCGAACCAAAAAAAATCCATGTCGTTTCATCTTCTCCAACTGTGTGCAGTGGGCTTCCTCTCACTACCATATTTGGTAGTGGGTTGGAAACGCCCACCGGATACTTCCACATTTATACATCCGGTTGAACATCTGTGTCATTGTTCCATCTTTGACATGTCATTCCCCAACATGTCTGCCTCCATGGTGGCCCGGGCGACCGTCAGAGCAGTCACTAAAAGAAAGATATTAGCCACTAGAGCTGCTTTAACGTTGGTAAGTGTGTAAAATTACTACATTATATTAGTTTCCTCTCCAAACACTTAAGTGTCGGTGAATACTGTTAAGATTGTTTGCTCCTAAATTACAGAAAGCGAGCTGTCATGTAAGGTAGATCGCTATGTCCTGGGGTTTGTTTTTGGTGTCACTAATCATGTGTTTAATTAAATTCTCATAATCCTAGTTAGCCGATTAAACTCAACGTTTTATAATGGTGTTGATGACCGACTGGAGCTGAGACGCCACAAAATTACGGTATATATATATATATATATTTATTTATTACACAAACTAGTGACTTCAGCCCCTAAAGTTTTGCCCCGCTATTTATTTGGTGTTAAAGTGGTTTTTGATAGTTTCGGAGCTCCACACTACCTGCTCTTTAATCCGATAAATCCAAACTAAACTTCGGATTGAGGCTTTTCAAAAAATGATTTGTGGTGGTGATTTGAGAACTGTGTGTTTTTAATTAACTAGGTAACATAACTAGTGTACTAATATCGCTAACTACCGAGCAAGTGATTAGGAATAGACTAGTTTTTAATCTAGTTATAGTAGCTATGTAAAGACATTTGTCTCTCATGTCCAAAGACACAGCCAGCTGGTTCCGCAGCAGAAACACTTTCTTACATAATGTTAGCCAGCTTGTTAGCCAGCTTGTTAACTGTCTGCAGACACGGTTTGGAGATAAAGGCCTCTGTGACCTTGTGATTAAGTAGCTCAGCTCATTGTAGCTGCTGCTGGATATCTCAGTCCCACGGGGGAGTTGATATAACAATAAATTACATGGTTATGCGACAAAATACCTCTTACATTAACAACTTAGAATGGACTTGTGACTTGTGATCATAGGCCTGCAAACCTTTGTTACCTACTTGGTGTAGAGAGCTGTTAGGTGTCCAAGTAATGTAGATGTCACGATTATCTGAGTTTGTACCGAAAGATGTAGCCAATTCAATACACTATCGTTATAAAGTATGCATTAAATGCATATTCAAATTGCAACATCTGCCTATGCTACACATATTGTCTCAATAACATTTTATATTTTTAATACCATCAAACACTAAGTTAGACACAGGCTACCTAATTTCTAAAATAAACCATTACTCATCATGAATACTAATTCTTTACATTTTACTGGTAAAACGTCCCAACTGAATCTCCATGTCAATCATCTGATCTCAATCCATTTAATGTGAATATGCATTTAGGTCTTCTTAACTTACATTTTGTAGATGGTGTTAAACTATTAGCCTCTTTTGTATTTTGTTTCAATCAACGCGTATATTCTGCCTAGTGGTGCGCTCTGAGTTTTGGCGCTTGAGAAAATGTGACACTTCTGCTTCTGCTAACCATCTTAAAATCTCATTAGAAATGAGGTGTTTGGTGTAACAGTAATGTTATAGGCTAATAATAACAATGCTATTATAGTAAACAAAAAAAATAAACTCATCTTGTAAAGTTTTGGTTTCATGGAGCTGAAATAAAAGATCCCAGAAATCTTCCATAAGAACAAAAAGCTTATTTCTCTCAAATTTTGTGCACAAGTGTGTGTGTGTGTGTACATCCCTGTTAGTGAGCATTTCCCCTTTGCCAAGATAATCCATCCACCTAACAGGTGTGGCATATCAAGAAGCCGATTGAACGGCATGATCATTACAAAGGTGCACCTTGTGCTGGGGACTTCTTTTTATTTTCACAACACAATGCCACATATGTCTCAAGTTTTTTGAGGGAGTGTGCAATTGGCCTGCTGGAATGTCCACCAGAATTGTTGCCAGAACATGTTCATTTCTCTACCATAAGCCACCTCCAATGTCGTTTTTGAGAATTTGGCAGTATGTCCAACTCGCTTCACAACCGCAGACTACATCTAACCACACCAACCCAGGACCTCCACATCCGGCTTCTTCACCTGCGGGATCATCTGAGTCCAGCCACCCAGACAGCTGATGAAACAACCAAAGAATTTCTACAAAAACTGTCAGAACCTGTTTCAGGGAAGCTCATCTGCGTGCTTGTCTTCCTCACCAGGGTCTTGCCCTGACTGCAGTTCGGCGTTGTAACCGACTTCAGAGGGCGAATGCTCACCTTCGATGGCCACTGGCACGCTGGAGAAGTGTGCACTTCACAGATGAATCCCGTTTTCAACTGAACTGGGAAGATGGCAGTACGTCCAACCAGCCTCACAACCACAGACCACGTGTTTGGCGTCATGTGGGCGAGCGGTTTGCTGATGTCAAACGTTGTGAACAGAGTGCCCCATGGTGGGGGTGGGGTTATGGTATGGACAGGCATAAGCTACAGACAACAAACACAATTGCTTTTTTATAGATGGTAATTTGAATGCACAGAGATACTGTGATGAGATCCTGAGGTCCAGTGTCGTGCCATTCATCCGCCGCCATCACCTCATGTTTCAGCATGATAACGCAAGGCCCTCTGTGTGAAGGAGATGTGTCGCGCTGCATGAGGCAAATGGTGGTCACACCAGATACTGACTGGTTTTCTGATCCACGCCCTTACTTTTTTAAAAGGTATCTGTGACCATCAGCTGCATATCGGTATTCTCAGTCATGTGAAATCCATAGATTAGGGTCTAATTCATTTAAATTGACTGATTTCCTTATGAACTGTAACTCAGTAAAATCAATGAAATTGTTGCATGTTACATTTTAAAATTTTGGTTCAGTGGTGTTTGAAAGATTTGTGGCTATACTACAATGGGATGCAAGGAGTTAAAGTCTCAGATTAGTCATATTTCTCTCTGGTATCAGAGATTCCTGAAGTTGCCGTAGGAAGATTGGGGCGTATGATACTGTAATGGACTGTAGTCAACCCCTCTGATCTCTCTTCCAGACTCCATCTGCTGTGAAGAGGATCAGGACTTTACTGGAGGGTAAACCAGAATACGTGAGTATCCCTCCTACTCTGCTCCTGGAGAACTCTTTCAGAGCACGCTTTTGTTCCGGCCTAGCACTGTGTCCAGATTGGTCTGAAGGTGGGTGTGAGGGATTATGGGTAGTGGTTGTGTTGTGTTGTGTTCCAGATTGGTCTGAAGGTGGGTGTGAGGGGTTATGGGTAGTGGTATAATGGTGGTTGTTGTGTTCTAGATTGGTCTGAAGGTGGGTGTGATGGATTATGGGTAGTGGTCTAATGGTTGTTGTGTTGTGTTCTAGATTGGTCTGAGGGTGGGTGTGAGGGATTATGGGTAGTGGTGTAATGGTTGTTGTGTTCTAGATTGGTCTGAAGGTGGGTGTGATGGATTATGGGTAGTGGTATAATGGTGGTTGTGTTCTAGATTGGTCTGAAGGTGGGTGTGAGGGGTTATGGGTAGTGGTATAATGGTGGTTGTGTTGTGTTGTAGATTGGTCTGAAGGTGGGTGTGAGGGATTATGGGTAGTGGTATAATGGTGGTTGTTGTGTTCTAGATTGGTCTGAAGGTGGGTGTGAGGGATTATGGGTAGTGGTATAATGGTGGTTGTTGTGTTCTAGATTGGTCTGAAGGTGGGTGTGAGGGGTTATGGGTAGTGGTATAATGGTTGTGTTGTGTTCTAGATTGGTCTGAAGGTGGGTGTGAGGGGTTATGGGTAGTGGTATAATGGTTGTGTTGTGTTCTAGATTGGTCTGAAGGTGGGTGTGAGGACACGGGGCTGTAACGGTATGACCTACACTCTGGACTTCACCAAACAGAAGGATCAGGCTGATGAGGAGGTGCTGCAGGACGGTGAGCAAATGACGTTATCCCAACGTTATCCCAACGTTTAGAGTTACATCCTCATTGGACCACTTTGGAAAACATGAATGTTGTTGAGTTATCCTCATCTTGTCATGATGTATTATTTCACCTACAATCTAAATGAAATCCCCAACATTATGTTGAAATGTTCTCCTTATTAACATAACTGGTTTATTATTATTACTGTAAAATACTAAGTTGTGGTTTACTGTAATGTTACTATGTCTCCGTGCGCTCCTAATGTTGCTGTAAAATATTTTTCCATTTTAAAAAGCAGTTTATTGAGTTACAGGCAAACTAGGCTTTGATTGTAAGGGATGGAAACAAAATCATCTGTTTTTTTTAAATACATTTTCACCATAAACAACACAAGTCACTAACATCTTGCTGTTCATGCTCCAATGTTGCCGTAGGCCTACTGCCTCTGGTCAATGTTGCCGTAGGCCTACTGCCTCTGGTCAATGTTGCCGTAGGCCTACTGCCTCTGGTCAATGTTGCCGTAGGCCTACTGCCTCTGGTCAATGTTGCCGTAGGCCTACTGCCTCTGATCAGTGTTCTTTGACGTTAAGGTGCTGCACATAGGATTGTTTAGAGTTTTTGCATTGTAATTTCAGAATCTGTAATATCTGCAGTCATTGGGGGAATGATGGTGTAACGTAGCTGCCAGTGTTGTCATTGTCTGGGATAGTATCCTATTGATTTCTGGGATAGTAACCTATAGATTTCTGGGATAGTAACTTATTGATTTCTCCCACTGGAGTGGAATCTGTCTCAATGGGAAAGCTGTTCTGGCTTTGGTTGTGTTATCTAGTGGAAATCACTCGAATCATTTCCTGGTTGCAAAAATTCTATATTGTTTGTTCAAGCCCTGAATCGTGTCGGGAATAATTTCACCGTCTCTAAATAGCAAAAAAAAAAACAGTTTGAAGCTGGATTTTTTGTCCACCAGCTTCTAACATCTATTTTTTTTTAAATGCTATTGAAAATATTCCACAGCTATCTAGATGGTACAATGCTGCTCTTAAAATGTGAAGAAATAAGTTCAGAAACATTTTTAAGGTAACCATTCTGATCGGTTGCATCAGACTCATTGGCGTTTTAACATTTTGTACAGTGCATTCAGAAAGTATTCAGACACCTTGACTTTTTCCGCTTTTTGTTACGTTACAACATTATTCTAAAATGGATTCAATATTTTTTTTTCTTTCATCAATCTACACACAATACCCCATAATGACAAACCGAAAACAAGTTTCTAGAAAAGTTCAAATGTATTAAATAAAAAAACAGAAACATTAGTTACATTCAGACCTTTTGCTATGAGACTCGAAATTGAGCTCAGGTGCCTCCTGTTTCCATTGATCATCCTTGAGATGTTTCTACAACTTGACTGGAGTCCACCTGTGGTCAATTCAATCGATTTGGAAAGACACACACCTGTCTACATAAGGTCCCACAGTTGACAGTGCATGTCAGAGCAAAAACCAAGCCATGAGGTCGAGGGAATTGTCTGTAGAGCTCCGAGACAGGATTGTGTCGAGGCACAGATCTGGGGAAGGGTACCAACACATTTCTGCAGTATTGAAGGTCCCCAAGAACACAGTGGCCTCCATCATTCTTAAATGGAAGAAGTTAGGAACCACCAAGACTCTTCCTAGAACTGGCCACCCGGCCAAACTGAGCAATCAGGGGAGAAGGTCCTGACAGAGCTCCAGAGCTCCTCTATGGAGATGGGAGAAACTTCCAGTAGGACAACCAACTCTGCAGGACTCCACCAATCAGGCCTTTATGGTAGAGTGACCAGATGGAAGCCAATCCTCTGTGGGGATGTTTTTCAGCGGCAGAGACTGGGAGACTAGTCAGGATCGAGGGAAAGATGAACGGAGCAAAGTACAGAGAGATCTTTGATGAAAACCTGCTCCAGAGCGCTCAGGACCTCAGACTGGGGCGAAGGTTCACCTTCTAACAGGACAATGACCCTAAGCACACAGCCAAGACAATGCAGGAGTGGCTTCGGGACAAGTTTCTGAATGTCCTTGAGTGGCCCAGCCAGAGCCTGGTCTCTGGAGAGACCTGCAAATAGCTGTGCATCCAACCTGACAGAGCTTGAGAGGATCTGCAGAGAATGTTTTTTTGCTTTGTCATTATGGGGTTTAGTGCGTATTTAAAAAAAAAAAATTGGGGGGGGAAACAATTTAATCAATTTTAGAATAAGGCTGTAACGTAACGAGGTGTGGAAAAAGTCAAGGCTCTGAGTACTTTCCGTTTTGTAGCGCTTATAATGTGAATAAATTGTTCAGTAACGTTTTAAGCTGAACGTTCTGATCTGTTGCATCAGACGCTGCTTTAAAAAAAAATGTTTTACAAAATGTAGCCTGCTGGTTGTATGAATTTTGGGATTTATCGTCCCACGACTGTCCCAGTAGCCTGGGCCTGCCTACTGGTTGTATGAATCTGGGATCTATTGTCCCACTACTGTCCCAGAGTCTGTTTTTTAGAATAGACTATTTCATTCTCAACAAGCTGCCCAATAGAATAGGTTAACTTTTCTACTGTAGAGGATAGTAGATTTACATTGGCTAGTGATTTTTGCTGTTATTTACTCGTCTTGTTGGCTGAAGAAAAGTGAATGTGGACAGTTATTCTAACATGTTCAAAGTGCACATCAGAATTCATAATTGGTTTAAGAAGAAGGATCTTGTTTCCTTGACTTGGACGTTCTGTTTTTAATATAAATTACCATATTCGAAAGGTGATCTGTCATTCTGAGCACCGTTGGCGGACGCCCTAATCCGTTTACTCACCCAAAGCATATGGGTCAATCTTTAAAAATGCTGCTGGGAAAATGTCCGGCGCCACATTTTCGCTAACGGAAACCTTGGGACAGGAACAGCAGAATGTGTTGCATTTATAAAAGGTCTTTGAGGAAACGCGTGCACTTAAAAGGGTCCATCCAGTGAAGAAATGGAAATATGATTTACAGCATTTAATAATGTCACGCATTAACTTTGCTAATAATAATTAGTCGTCTCCTACAGGTGTCCGTGTATTTATAGAGAAGAAGGCCCAGCTCACTCTGCTGGGGACCGAGATGGACTTCGTGGAGTCCAAGCTGTCCAGCGAGTTTGTCTTCAACAACCCCAATATCAAGGGCACCTGCGGCTGTGGAGAGAGCTTCAACATGTGAGAGGGCTTCCCGCTGGGACCTGGCCTCCCTACACAGCCAAACGTCGTCCTCACACCCATACTCACCACACACACACACACACCTCCCACCCCTCCCACACCGCCCTACCCTACCTGGAGGCCTGTGAGTGAAGTGAATAAAGGCCTGATGAACACAATGTGAGAGGAGGATTGTGGTGTGGAGTTCTCTGAGACAGACATGGGATGTTTCTGTGCTGTTACAGAATGACTTGTGTTGCTGTGGGTCTTGTGACGGTGTAATGTAGGGCTAATATCTATCTAAACACTGGGCTGTGACATGCTGAGCCCCCTGAAACCTTGTTCCATAGACATGCATGTGGTTCTGGCAGTAGCCATAGAGACACACAGTACCTGAGGGACTTGGAGAGCTGCCAAAGTAAAGGAAACGCCAACGTAAAATATCTTAATAGGGCGTTGGGCCTCCACCAATCAGAACAACTTCAGTGCATCTTGGCATAAATTCTATAAATTTCTATTGGAGGGATGAGACACCCATTCTTCCATGAGAAATTCCTTAATTTGGTGTTTTGATGGTGGTGGAAACCGCCGTCTCAGGCGCCACTCCAGAATCTCCCCGTAAGGGATCAATTGGGGTTGAGATCTGGTGACTGAGACGGCGGTGATTTACATCGTTTTCATGCTCATCAAACCGTTCAGTGACCACTGCCATCCACAGGGCATGAAAACTAATGGTCCACCCAAAATTTGTATACATGACCCTAAGCATGATGGGATGTTAATTACTGAATTAACTCAGAAATCACACCTCTGTGTGGAAGCACCTGCTTTTCAATATACTTTGTATCCCTAATTTACTCCAGTGTTTCCATGATTTTTGGTAGTTACCTGTAGGCTGAATACAGTCGCGTAAAGCCAAGGACATGTTGGGCGTGTTTGATGGGTGATGCTAAAGTCAACGACTGTAGTAGACAAGTCGAGGAAGCAGCATGACATGGAGGTCTGTGACCGACTCAATAGTGCTGCCCATGCTGCCCATGCTATCTCAATTTTAAAGTAGTCAATTTTCTTCATTGGCTTGGGCCTCCCAAGTGGCGCAGCGGTGCCAAGAGTGTGCAAAGCTGTCATCAAGGCAAAGGGTGGCTATTTTGAAGAATCTCAAATATAAAATATATTTTGATTTGTTTAACACTTTTTTTTGGTTACTACATGATTCCATATGTGTTATTTCATAGTTTTGATGTCTTCACTATTATCCTACAAGGTAGAAAATAGTAAAAATAAAGAAAACCCCTTGAATGAGTCGGTGTTCTAATACTTTTGACCGGTGGTGTATATATGTGTATAGGCCTATAAAGAAAGATTGAGCGTACAAAACATTAGGAACACCTTCCTAATATTGAGCTACACCCCCTTTTGGCCCCAGAACAACCTCAATTTGTCGGGTCATGGACTCTACAAGGTGTTGAAAGCATTCCACATGGATGCTGGTCCATGTTGACTCCAATGCTTCCCACATGTCCAGTTGGCTGGATGTCCTTTGGGTGGTGGATCATTCTTGATACACATGGGAAACTGTTGAGTGTGAAAAACCCAGCAGCGTTGCAGTTCTTGACTCAAACCAGTGCGCCTGGCACCTACTACCATACCCCGTTCAAAGGCTCTTAAATATTTTGTCTTGCTCATTCACCCTCTGAATGCTTTAAAATCCTTCTTTAACCTGTCTCCTCCCCTTCATCTACACTGATTGAAGTGGATTTAACAGGTGACATCAATAAGGGATCATAACTTTCACCTGGATTCACCTGGTCAAATCTGTCATGGAAAGAGCAGGTGTTCCTAATGTTTTGTACACTCGGTGTATAGCTATATAGGCTGTGTGCTGTGAATACTACAGATTTGTAACTAGTGTACAGTTGGTGACGTGTCGACTAGAATAAATAGATTTTAAATCTGTGATTAGTCTCCTTGTCATTTCTACGGTTTCTGTCTCAGTAAAACATTGAATGGATTATTAAGGGTTGTGACTCGACATTCTGTTGTGAGGTGGGTGAGCGATTTTATTTTGAAGTTTTGCTTAGATGATTTCTGTCGTATAGTGAAATGATTTCAGGGTTGTGAAGTGACTGATAGTTAGCTCGTTTTTTTTTAGTTTTTTTTTGTCCTCTGGAAATGTTATGAAACAAGGATTTATAGCCAATTTTTTTTCCAAGTATCTGTCAGTGTAACATCCACTAGTCTAGGTAGATGAACAGACTAACTAGAATCAATCAACTGACCCTTTTTTTCTTTCTTCTTATCCCCCGAAGGACGTCATCACTTCAGGTCACTGTTACATCAGAAGTGATGCTTCCTGTTCTTTTGTTTATTGTGACATCACCTCCAGTACCGTTAGCAGAGTCAGGGAGATACAATTATGGGATGTTTTTTTTTAAATGTTACCGCCGAGTCAGTACTGAGATGAATCATGGGAAACCGACGGAGGAAGAGAGGGAGTGAACACAGAGATTCTTATGGGTTTATTAAGGTAGGTTTAACTGTGGAATTACGTAGATGTCATTTATTCAACTGGAAACTCGGGAAGGAAGGAAGAAACGAGGTCAAATCATGACGCGGCATGAAACAATAGTCAAAAGTTCCTACTTGACTAGATGAGCAGGCTTTTGTGTTGCGTCAAACAATATTTGTGTGCCTCGTCATCGACTGCAGTCGGGCATCCGCTTGCTGTATCGTACCGTGTAGTTAGCCGACGTTAACCTACACAGGAGTTGGCAGATGTTACTTGTGGAGGAACTCGACCGTTCATTAATTGAGATGGTAAAACAGTCCAGGGTTTCCATCATCATGGCTCCGCCTGGGGTGTATTCAGCAGCAACCAAACGGGACCAAACATTGTTTTTGCGTTGCAAAAAAAAAAAAACGTTTCACTGAGGTTTCCACTAATGAAAATACCCCTGGGGTGTATTCATTAGTACATTTCATTGCAAAACGTTTGGTCTGGTGCAAAACGTTTTCAATATAAACGGTTTACTCCAAATGGAAAATGTTTTTCAATGAAAATAACATGAGTTTCTAATGAAAACATCCGCGTAGGTCCCTCTCCGTTTTCACGTCGTTTGGTTCCTGGAGTAAACCGTATACAGTCTATTACAAAACAGTTTTGCAGAGGAATCTAATGAACACACCCCATGTTTCAGATCTCTGAGCTGCTGACCCAACTGGCTGTGAGAACCACACCCCCTAATGGGCTCCTCCCCCGTAACGTCAGCCTCCTCCCCTCCTTCACCCTCCCCGCGGTCCGAGAAACGACCACCACCACCCGCTCCAAGGCCCAGCTCCCAGAATGCATCACGAGACTCTCAGACACCCAGTGTCGGAAGTGGTACCACCAGAGACAAGCCACGCCCTTCTCCGCCTCTAACCCCACCCCAGCCCTTAACCCTAGGCCTGCCCCCAACAGCCCGGGACACACCGCTGCTCCCGCCTCCGCCGATAGCAGCCAACCAGGGAGAGAGAGACCCAGCCTGGTTTCCTCTGATTTGTTTTTCCTACCCTATCTTGCGGCACGGGAGACTGCGAAGGGCTGTGATTCGCTGTCATTGGTGAGGGATCTGTTCCAGAGGGGTGAGGTATGTAACGTTCAGGGGATTCTATTATTGCTCCGGGTGACACGGGTTAGCGTTGATTTATGCCTCGTGGTGACGCAAATTTGGGTTTGTTCCTAGCAGAACTCGGCTAGACGAAGGGAATGTCTGTGCCTCGCATCACTGAAAATACCTTTGCGGCAATGTTTGTCCCTCTTGAGACGTCGTAGTAACAACCTATCCGGTATACACTTCCTCATAATAGTTTGAATGAGTCTAAGGTAAATCAAGACATTTTTAATAAATGTTTGCATTTGCCAAGGAGGTCTTCGAAGCGCAATTTTACATCTAAGATGTTTGGTGCAGTATTTCTCAAATTTAAAAATGTGCACGATGCTCTACCAACTGAGCCACAGGGAATCATCATGTATGTGCAAACTGTTGACTGGGAGGCAGTGGTAGTTTGACTGGGAGGCAGACACAGTGAGCATGTACATCTTGGTGGGGGGGTACATGCCAGCAAAGCCACAACACTAAGCAATACATGAATTGCACGATAACGGTGACAAACAGTGCCCACAAACTGTTAGGGCCTACATATAGCTGTCCCCACAGCAGAGGCCCAACACCTGTTCCAACACCTTATCACTGCTACACCTGGTTATCAGCGGAGCCTTGTCTGACAGCCAAACAGTTCATTCAGCCTCATTTACTACCTTAAAAAAAAACCATGGCTGACTTGCTTAAACAAATGTGGTTTCTACTAACAATTGAGATGTACAAACTATGTTATAAGGAGATTACAAGCGGATACGAATCCGTAATTGCGATTAAGACATTCATTGATGAGCGTAGTCAATATAACTATTTGTTCATGTACAACGACAGAATTCTTAGTGTTCTCCCTGTACACCAAGTCAGAACCGTAGGATAAATAAAGGGGGCATATAAGCAAACCATGAAAGCTCATACAATATTCGATAATTACATTTCTCTAAAATAGGCTATAGGCTACATGTGCACCACCAAGTCAGAACAGTAGGTGAAATTTAAGCGGGGTAAATTGACCAAATTATTAGGGTGAGGCAAATGGGCTACTAACAGCTTCCTACACAACATACACTTAGTATTACTTTCTTAGCTGCAGTATACATATCTCCCTGGCATATTACATCAGTTATGCAGCAGCATACAAGGCATTTTTGGATTTACCTTGAGCTGTGCTCAATTGAACAGGAAGGTGGTGTAGCGTTCCTTCATGGTCAAATTTTGTCATCAGAGTTTGGCATTCTCTGGATTTCTGGTGCTGGGAACTCGGGGGGGACCAAGGTCGAATCATGATGTCAGTGAATTTCAGGTCGTAGCTCTAGAGAAGGCCACAGATCCCAATTTACAATTCCGAGTTGGATGATCGTTCAAAACTTACTTTGCCAGTCTGAGCTCGTTTTTTTCCCCCAGAGTTCCCAGTTGTCTTGAACTCACTAGAAATCGAGTTTCCAGTTGTTTTGAGCGCAGCAGAAATCATGCTGGATTGACAGCATGGCCAATGTTGAATGTTTATGATTTTAATCTTGGAAAAGAGACCCTTAAAACCCAGAATTGGGACCACACACCCACTCCACTGAATAGCAGGCTAGTGATTGCAATGCTTGCAGTTAGCCACTGTTTCCTTCCAAACCAACTTGTGTAATGTTTATGTCCAATGACCGATGAGCACCAATACGTTTTGTCTATAAGTTCTCTTTTATTATTTCTCTTCATATGACAAGGATTAAAAAGGATTTGCCAGTAGATTGTCGACTTGATTCATGATGATGACTGTTAGCTAAGATTTTGAAAGTATGATGTTGACATGATCAGTCCAATCAAAGCTACTGTAGATATAACGTGATTAGATGTAGTTTTATCTGTGGCCAATGACCTTTCTTGGATGGGCACTTCTAATGTAAGTCTATGGCAGCACCCAATGGGCTTGAATTTTAGAAGCTCTACCCTTAGACTTGGCAGTGACGTAGTGTCCCCATGAGTGACAGAACACTGAGCCAATCACTGCGCAACTAGAGAACATTACCAACCCCTACGCTCCGTATTTTCCTGCTGGCTGCCCCTCCACCACAGAAAGCACTGAGCTGGGCTGAAACACCTGCATTTTGGAGCTGTCTTACTCAAGAAAGCAATAAAGAGACCATGTTTGTATGGAGGCTTTATTAAACTAAATACATTTATTACATTTTTTACATTGTTTGCAAACTGATGTGACAAGTATTAATGCCAAAATGACATGCAAAACAGGCGACCCCCCCAACAAAAAAATGTATTTTATTTTTATTTAGCAAACAATGTGGGACTCAGAACTGAATGACGGGTCGCCAGTGAGCATGCGATAGGCTTTAGCGTTGATTAATGCCCCGGGCCTTCCCCTGGTTTGTGTTGATTAAAACCCAGGCCTTCCCCGCGTGAAGCCAGGTGCCCCATTTTTGGCTGACGGCGAAGTCGACTCAATACAAAAGTGATGTGGGTTAATCACGTGGAGTAATGAGTAGGATTTGATGTGATTGCTGTTGATAAAAAAAAAAGGCTTGATCTGACTTCCAAATGAAAACTATTTTGAAAATGAACATGAACAAATATGGAAAATGTTTCTGGACGATGCACCATGTTGCCTTGTTGACAACATGACCGAGCAGGCGCAGATTACTGTTCTATGCTCCTCCTTCACCGCTTTTACCAGATCGAGTCATGGGCTATAACTTGGTACCCTAAACTCCCTCGCTGTCTCCGGTAGGACCGACCTTCTACTTTTTTTTAAAATTCTCAAATAAATGCAATCAATCAATTCAGGTGTGTCCAGACATCTTGGGGGTGAAGGAGTGGTCGAGCCAGAGACCTGCTGTTTGGACCAAGGATACAGCAGTAGCACAACAACGCATGTCGATAGAACCTGGTAAGCCCAACATGGTACTCAGTGTTTTCCCTGGGGTGAAAATGTTGCTGTTTTTGAAAGTGTATTTCCTGCAATTGTACACACATTACACCACCGTATACTGTATCTAAATGACAACATGTATAATACCACCATACATACGTGTGTTGTCTCCTCACTGTTCCATAAGGTGTAGTTTTCGTTTTTAAAATAATTTTGTTTAAAATACTTGCATGAGTAACTTGATGTGGAATAGAGTTTCATGTAGTCATGGCTCCATGTAGTACTGTGCACCTCCCATAGTCTGTTCTGGACTTGGGGATTGTGAAGAGACCTCTGGTGGCATGTCTTGTGGGGTATGCATGGGTGTCTGAGCTGTGTGCTAGTCGTTTGAACAGACACCTCGGTGCATTCAACATGTCAATACCTCTAAGACATGGGGCGGGGGCCTATGCATTTATGTAAACAGGTAGAGTATCTCATGATAAGCTGTAGACCACACTATCTTCCTAGAGAATTTTCATCTGTATTCTTCGTAGCTGTCTACATACCAGCACAGAGCAAGGTTGGCACTAAAACCGCACTAAATGAGCTGTATTCCGCCATAAGCAAACAGGAAAATGCTCATCCAGAGGCAGCGCTCCTAGTGGCCGGGGACTTTAATGCAGGGAAACTTAAATCAGTTTTAACTCAGTTTTAACTTCTACCAGAATCGTCCCCACAGTGACTGTACGTACATACCCCAACCAGAAGCCGTGGATTACAGGCAACATTCACACTGAGCTAAAGGGTAGAGCTTCCGCTTTCAAGGAGCGAGACTCTAACCCGGAAGATTATAAGAAATCCCGCTATGCCCTCCGATGAACCATCAAACAGGCAAAGCCTCAATACAGGACTAAGATCGAATCGTACTACACCGGCTCTGACGCTCTTCAGTTGTGGCAGGGCTTGCAAACTATTACAGACTACAAAGGGAAACACAGCCGCGAGCTGCCCAGCGACACAAGCCTACCGGACGAGCTAAACTACTTCTATGCTACTTTCGAGACAAGTAACACTGAAACATGCATGAGAGCCTTAGCTGTTCCGGATGACTGTGTGATCACGCTCTCCGCAGCCGATGTGAGTAGGACCTTTAAGCAGGTCAAAATTCATAAGGCCGCAGGACCAGACGAATTACCAGGGCGTGTACTGCAAGCATGCGCTGACCAACTGGCAAGTGTCTTCACTGACATTTTCAACCTCTCCCTGACTGAGTCTGTAATACCAACATGTTTCAAGCAGACTACCATAGTCCCTGTGCCCAAGAACACTAAGGTAACCTGCCTAAATGACTACTGACCCGTAGCACTCAAGTCTGTAGCCATGAAATGCTTTGAAAGGCTGGTCATGGCTCACATCAACACCATTATCCCAGAAACCCTAGACCCACTCCAATTTGCATACCGCACCAACAGATCCACAGATGATGCAATCTCTGTTGCACTCCACACTGCCCTTTCCCACCTGGACAAAGGAACACCTACGTGAGAATGCTGTTCATTGACTACAGCTCAGGGTTCAACACCATAGTGGCCTCAAAGCACATCACTAAGCTAAGGACCCTGGGACTAAACACCTCCCTCTGCAACTGGATCCTGGAATTCCTGACGGGCCGCCCCCAGGTGGTAAGGGTAGGTAACAACACATCCGCCACGCTGATCCTCAACACAGGGGCTCCTCAGGGGTGCGTGCTCAGTCCCCTCCTGTACTCCCTGTTCACTCATGACTGCATGGCCAGGCACAACTCCAACACCATCATTAAGTTTGCTGATGACACAACAGTGGTAGGCCTGATCACCGGTGAGACAGCCTATAGGGAGGAGGTCAGAGACCTGACCGTGTGGTGGAAGGACAACAACTTCTCCCTCAACGTGATCAAGACTAAGGAGATGATTGTGGACTACAGGAAAAGGAGGACCAAGCACTCCCCCATTCTCATCGATGGGGCTGCAGTGGAGCAGGTTGAGAGCTTCAAGTTCCTTGGCGTCCACATCACCAACAAACTAACATGGTCCAAGCACACCAAGACAGTCGTGAAGTGGGCACGACAAAACCTATTCTCCCTCAGGAACTCGGCAAGTCAGTTAAGAACAGATTCTAATTAACAATGACGACGCTGGGCCGATTGTGCGCCACCCTATGGGACCCCCAATCATGACCAGATGTGATACAGCCTGGATTCAAACCATGTACTGTTGTGACGCCTCTTGCACTGAGATGCAGTGCTCTAGACCGTTGCGCCACTCAAAACAAGACAAGGTATCAATAACAAGATGCAATGAGCTATTTCATCCATTTTGAAAGCAGGCTGTAACACAGCAACGTGGAATAAGTCAAGGGGTGTGAAATACTTTCTGAAGACAACTGTATGAATGTCAACCAACCAACCAATCAATGTACTGTGTTCCAGGTGTGACTAGCGTGCATTACTTTGAGGACCTGAGGGACCTGCAGAGGAAGTTGTTCAAGGGGATCCTGTGGACGTCCAGCAGGGGTCGCGACCTTTGAGCGGGGTGACCATGACAACCTCTCCAGGACTTCATGCACCATCGGCCTCAAACGCACCTCCCCCCCATCACCACACCTCCATCCTCTGCTCCCCCCACCACCACCCCTCCCTCCTCCCTCCTCTGCTCCCCCCACCACCACGCCTCCCTCCTCTACTCCCCCCACCACCACGCCTCCCTCCTCCCTCCTCTGCTCCCCCCACCACCACGCCTCCCTCCTCTGCTCCCCCCCACTACCACGCCTCCCTCCTCTGCTCCCCCCCACCACCACCCCTCCTCCCTCCTCCCACAACCCTACCTGAAATAATAAAAAATATTATGTAAATGCCCTAAAGCGCAAATATACATTATCTGATTTAAATATAACATTATCTGATGACATTGCTTTAGAAAGGGGCACAAGACAGGGATGTCCTCTTTCCCCTCTTCTGTTTGCTCTGGCAATTGAACCACTTGCAGAAAGAATTAGACAGGGCCCACACGTAACAGGTATCAGTATTGGTTAATATGATTAAGGGAAGGTTGGAACATAACGAACAAAATTACAGTTAATGAAAATGGATGCTTAATCCAGTATAAACTCATGTATAGAATTTATTATGCAAGAGACAAAAATTCACAACTTCTACAGCGCAACGGCAGAGTCATGTCTCAAATGTAAGTATTATTTTCACTCTGTCGTTTTAGGTTAGTATTGTGGAGTAACTACAATATCATTGATCCATCCACAGTTTTCTCCTATCACAGCCAATAAACACTCTGTAACTGTTTTAAAGTTACCGTTGGCCTCATGGTGAAATCGCTGAGCAGTTTCCTTAGGAAGGATGCCTTTATCTTTGTAGTGACTGGGTGTATTGATACACCATCCAAAGTGTAATTAATAACTTCACCGTGCTCAAAGGGATATTCAGTCTGCTTCTTTCTTATACCAATACGTGCCCTTTAGGGACAAAAGGTGAGTTGCTTAGCCACATTTGTTGCAGTATTACTTTAGTGCCTTGTTGCAAACAGGATGTGCACTACCGGTCAAACGTTTTAGAACACCTACTCATTCAAGGGTTTTTCTTTATTTTTACTATTTTCTACATTGTAGGATAATAGTGAAGACATCAAAACTATGAAATAACACATATGGAATCATGTAGTAACCAAAAAAAGTGTTAAACAAATCAAAATATATTTTATATTTGAGATTCTTCACAGTAGCCACCCTTTTGCCTTGATGACAGCTTTGCTTTCTTTTAATACAAGTTTCCTGTCACCTGGTCTCTACCAGGATAGACAGTGCATTCGGAAAGTATTCAGACCCCTTGACTTTTTCCACATTTTGTTACGTTAAAAACATACATTTAATCAATTTTAGATTAAGGTTGTAAAGTAACCAGTGGTGGAAAAAGGACATACTTGTCATAATTGAGTAAAGTATAGATTCCTTAATAAAAAGTTACTCAAGAAAAAGTGAAAGTCACCCAGTAAAATACGACTTGAGTAAAAGTCTAGAAGATTTAGATTTAAAATATACAGTTGAAGTCGGAAGTTTACAGACACTTAGGTTGGAGTCATTAAAACTATTTTTTCAACCACTACAAATTTCTTGTTAACAAACTATAGTTTTGGCAAGTCGGTTAGGACATCTACTTTGTGCATGACACAAGTCATTTTTCCAACAATTGTTTACAGACAGATTATTTCACTTATAATTCACTGTATCGCAATTCCAGTGGGTCAGAAGTTTACATACACTAAGTTGACTGTGCCTTTAAACAGCTTGGAAAATTCCGGAAAATGATATCATAGCTTTAGAAGCTTCTGATAGGCTATTTGACATCATTTGAATCAATTGGAGGTGTACCTGTGGATGTATTTCAAGGCCTACCTTCAAACGCAGTGCCTCTTTGCTTGACATCATGGGAAAATCAAAAGAAATCAGCCAAGACCTCAGAAAAACAATTGTAGACCTCCACAAGTCTGGTTCATCCTTGGGAGCAATTTCCAAACGCCTGAAGGTACCATGTTCATCTGTACAAACAATAGTACGCAAGTATAAACATCATGGGACCACGCAGCCGTCATACCGCTCAGGAAGGAGACGCGTTCTGTCTCCTAGAGATGAGCGTACTTTGGTGTGAAAAGTGGAAATCAATCCCAAAATAACAGCAAAGGACCTCGTGAAGGTGCTGGAGGAAACAGGGACAAAAGTATCTATATCCACAGTAAAACGAGTCCTATATCGACATAACCTGAAAGGCCGCTCAGCAAGGAAGAAGCCACTGCTCCAAAACCGCCATAAAAAAAGCCAGACTACGGTTTGCAACTGCACATGGGGACAAAGATCGTACTTTTTGGAGAAATGTCCTCTGGTCTGATGAAACAAAAATAAAACGACCATCGTTATTTTTGGAGGAAAAGGGGGAGTCTTGCAAGCCGAAGAACACCATCCCAACTGTGAAGCACGGGGGTGGCAGCATCATGTTGTGGGGGTGCTTTGCTGCAGGAGGGACTGGTGCACTTCACAAAATAAATGGCATCATGAGGAGGAAAATTATGTGGATATATTGAAGCATCATCTCAAGACATCAGTCAGGAAGTTAAGGCTTGGTTGCAAACGGGTCTTCCAAATGGACAATGACCCCAAGCATACTTCCAAAGTTGTGGCAAAATGGCTCAAGGACAATAAAGTCAAGGTATTGGAGTGGCCATTACAAAGCCCTGACCTCAATCCTATAGAAATGTGTGGGCAGAACTTAAAAAGCGTGTGCGAGCAAGGAGGCCTACAAACCTGACTCAGTTACACCAGCTCTGTCAGGAGGAATGGGCCAAAATTCACCCAACTTATTGTGGGAAGCTTGTGGAAGGCTACCCGAAACATTTGACCCAAGTTATACAATTGAAACGCAATGCTACCAAACACTAATTGAGTGTATGTAAACTTCTGCCCCACTGGGAATGTGATGAAAGAAATAAAAGCTGAAATAAATAATTCTCTACTATTATTCTGACATTTCACATCCTTAAAATAAAGTGGTGATCCTAAATGACCGAAGACAGGGATTTTTTACTAGGATTAAATGTCAGGAATTGTTAACTTAGTTTAAATGTATTTGGCTAAGGTGTATGTAAATTTCTGACTTCAACTGTACTTAAGCATCAAAAGTAAATGTTATTGCTAAAATATACTTAGTATCAAAAGTAAAAGTATAAATCATTTCAAATGTCTTATATTAAGCAAAGCAGATGGCACCATTGTCTTGTTTTAAAAATGTACGCTTAGCCAGGGACACTCCAAAACTCTGACATTATTTACAAAAGATGCATTTGTGTTTAGTGAGTGTACCCTTTACTCTCTGCCCACTACACTCGACCCTCTCACCCTTTACCAGCTACCCTTTACCCACTACCCTTTACCCACTACCAGCTTCCCTTCACCTGCTTCTCTTTACCCACAACCCTCTGCCCGCTGCCCTCAAACCACTACCGTTTAACCGCTACCATTTAAACTCAACACTCTACCCTCTACCCTTTACCAGCTACCCTTTACCCGCTACCCTTTACCCTTTACCCTTTACCAGCTACCCTTTACCCTTTACCAGCTACCCTTTACCCGCTACCCTTTACCCACAACCCACTACCCTTTACCAGCTACCCTTTACCCACAACCCACTACCCTTTACCCTTTACCAGCTACCCTTTACCCACAACCCACTACCCTTTACCCTTTACCAGCTACCCTTTACCCACAACCCTCTACCCTTTACCAGCTACCCTTTACCCGCTACCCTTTACCCGCTACCAGCTACCCTTTACCCGCTACCCTTTACCCACAACCCTCTACCCTTTACCAGCTACCCTTTACCAGCTACCCTTTACCAGCTACCCTTTACCCGCTACCCTTTACCCGCTACCAGCTACCCTTTACCCGCTACCCTTTACCCACAACCCTCTACCCTTTACCAGCTACCCTTTACCCGCTACCCTTTACCAGCTACCCTTTACCCGCTACCCTTTACCCGCTACCCTCTACCCTTTACCCGCTACCCTTTACCAGCTACCCTCTACCCTTTACCCGCTACCCTTTACCCGCTACCCTTTACCCGCTACCCTTTACCCGCTACCCTTTACCAGCTACCCTTTACCCGCTACCCTTTACCCGCTACCCTTTACCCACAACCCTTTACCCACAACCCTCTACCCTTTACCCGCTACCCTTTACCCACAACCCTCTACCCTTTACCAGCTACCCTTTACCCACAACCCTCTACCCTTTACCAGCTACCCTTTACCCGCTACCCTTTACCCACAACCCTCTACCCTTTACCAGCTACCCTTTACCCGCTACCCTTTACCCACAACCCTCTACCCTTTACCAGCTACCCTTTACCAGCTACCCTTTACCAGCTACCCTTTACCAGCTACCCTTTACCAGCTACCCTTTACCCGCTACCCTTTACCCGCTACCCTTTACCAGCTACCCTTTACCAGCTACCCTTTACCAGCTACCCTTTACCAGCTACCCTTTACCAGCTACCCTTTACCCGCTACCCTTTACCAGCTACCCTTTACCCGCTACCCTTTACCCGCTACCCTTTACCCGCTACCCTTTACCAGCTACCCTTTACCAGCTACCCTTTACCAGCTACCCTTACCAGCTACCCTTTACCCGCTACCCTTTACCCGCTACCCTTTACCCGCTACCCTTTACCCGCTACCCTTTACCCGCTACCCTTTACCCGCTACCCTTTACCCGCTACCCTTTACCCGCTACCCTTTACCCGCTACCCTTTACCCTTTACCCGCTACCCTTTACCCTTTACCCGCTACCCTTTACCCGCTACCCTTTACCCTCCTTACCCGCTACCCTTTACCCGCTACCCTTTACCCGCTACCCTTTACCCGCTACCCCTTTACCCGCTACCCTTTACCCACTACCCTTTACCCGCTACCCTTTACCCACTACCCTTTACCCGCTACCCTCTACCCTTTACCCACTACCCTTTACCCTCTACCCTTTACCCGCTACCCTTTACCCTCTACCCTTTACCCGCTACCCTTTACCCACTACCCTTTACCCTCTACCCTTTACCCGCTACCCTTTACCCACTACCCTTTACCCTCTACCCTTTACCCACTACCCTTTACCCACTACCCTTTACCCACTACCCTTTACCCACTACCCTTTACCCACTACATTTTACCCTCTACCCTTTACCCTCTACATTTTACCCGCTACCCTTTACCCACTACCCTTTACCCACTACCCTTTACCCACTACCCTTTACCCACTACCCTTTACCCTCTACATTTTACCCGCTACCCTTTACCCACTACCCTCTACATTTTACCCGCTACCTTCTACCCTTTACCCGGTAACCTTTACCCGCTACCTTCTACCCTTTACCCGGTACCCTCTACACATTACCCTCTACCCGCTACGTCTACCTTTTATCCGCTACCCTCTACCCACCTCCCTTTACCCGAATCCTTCTACCATTTACCCGCTACCTGCTATATCTAGCCTTCACCTACTTCCCTCTACCCTTTACCTGCTACCCTCTAACCGCTACCTGCTACGCTTTACCCGCTTCGTTTTACTCGCTACTCTTTTACCCGCTACCCTCTAACTCCTACCCTTTACCCGCTATGCTTCAAACTCTAGCCGCTACCCTCTACCCTCTACCCTTTACCCTGTACCCTCTTCCCTTTACCCGTTATTGTTTACCTGCCTCCTATTACCCGCTTCCCTCTACCCTATACCCGCTACAGTGACCCTTTACCTGCTGCCCTTTACCTGCTACTCTTTACCACTACCCTTTTCCGGCTATCTACCCTTTACCCTCTAACCTTTACCCGCTACCCTCTAGCCTTTACCCGCTACATGCTACCCTCTGCGCTTTAACTGCTACCCTCTATCTGATACCCGCTACCCTGTAACCTTTACCCTGTAACTTTTACCCGCTACCCTGTAACCTTTACCCTGTAACTTTTACCCGCTACCCTGTAACCTTTACCCTGTAACTTTTACCCGCTACCCTGTAACCTTTACCCTGTAACCTTTACCCTGTAACCTTTACCCGCTACCCTGTAACCTTTACCCTGTAACTTTTACCCGCTACCATGTAACCTTTACCCTGTAACCTTTACCCACTACCCTGTAACTTTTACCCGCTACCCTGTAGCGGCTAGCGGCTATACGCACCAGGCCTCCAGTGCGCCTCCCCAGTCCAGAGCTTCCGGCGACGGTTTCCAGTCCAGAGCTTCCGGCGACGGTTTCCAGTCCAGAGCTTCCGGCGACGGTTTCCAGTCCAGAGCTTCCGGCGACGGTTTCCAGTCCAGAGCTTCCGGCGACGGTTTCCAGTCCAGAGCTTCCGGCGACGGTTTCCAGGGCAGGAGCCTCCCTCTGTACCAGTGCCCAGTCCAGCTCCAAGGCCGGAGCCTTCCCCTGCACCGATGTCCAAGCACAACGTTCAGTCCTGCTCCATGGCCGGAGTCGTCTTCTGCGCCGCGGTGCTCAGTCCAGATACGGTGTCCAGTCCTGCTCCATGGCAGGAGCCTTCCTTGACACCGACGTCCAGTCCAGGCATAGTGTTCAGCCCGGGTCCATGGCTGGATCCGCGAGCTGAGCGGATTTCAAGGTTTACTGCTAACCTACAAAGCATTACATGGGCTTGCTCCTACCTATCTCTTGGTCCTGCCGTACATACCTACACGTACGCAGGCCTCCTATTTGTCCCTAGAATTTTTAAGCAAACAGCTGGAGGCAGGGCTTTCTCCTATAGAGCTCCATTTTTATGGAATGGTCTGCCTATCCATGTGAGAGACGCAGACTCTGTCTCAACCTTTAAGTCTTTATTGAAGACTCACCTCTTCAGTAAGTCCTATTATTGAGTGTAGTCTGGCCCAGGAGTGTAAAGGTGAATGGAAATGCACTGGAGCAACGAACCACCCTTGCTGTCTCTGCCTGGCTGGTTCCCCTCTCTCCACTGGAATTCTCTGCCTCTACCCCTATTACAGGGGCTGAGTCACTGGCTTACTGGTGCTCTTCCATGCCGTTCCTAGGAGGGGTGCATCACTTGAGTGGGTTGAGTAACTGAGGTGGTCTTCCTGTCTGGGTTGGTGCCCCCCCCTTGGGTTGTGCCGTGGCGGAGATCTTTGTGGGCTATACTCGGCCTTGTCTTAAGATGGTAAGTTGGTGGTTGAAGATATCCCTCTAGTGGTGTGGGGGCTGTGCTTTGCAAAGTGGGTGGGGTTATATCCTGCCTGTTTGGCCCTGTCTGGGGGTATCATCGGATGGGGCCACAGTGTCTCCTGACCCCTCCTGTCTCAGCCTCCAGTATTTATGCTGCAGTAGTTTATGGGTCGGGCGGCTAGGGTCAGTCTGTTATATCTGGAGCTTTTCTCCTGTCTTATCCGGTGTCCTGTGTGAATTTAAGTATGCTCTCTCTAATTCTTTCTCTCTTTCTCTCTCTCGGGGGACCTGAGCCCTAGGACCATGCTTCAGGACTACCTGGCATGATGACTCCTTGCTGTCCCCAGTCCACCTGGCCGTGCTGCTGCTCCAGTTTCAACTGTTCTGTCAAGGCTATGGAACCCTAACCTGTTCACCGGACGTGCTACCTGTTCCAGACCTGCTGTTCAACTCTCTAGAGACAGCAGGAGCGGTAGAGATACTCTCAATGATCGGCTATGAAAAGCCAACTGACATTTACTCCTGAGGTGCTGACCTGTTGCACCCTCTACAACCACTGTGATTATTATGAACATTTGAACATCTTGGCCATGTTCTGTTATAATCTCCATCCGGCACAGCCAGAAGAGGACTGGCCACCCCTCATAGCCTGGTTCCTCTCTTCCTAGGTTTTGGCCTTTCTCGGGAGTTTTTCCTAGCCACCGTGCTTCTACACCTGCATTGCTTGCTGTTTGGGGTTTTAGGCTGGGTTTCTGTACAGCACTTTGAGATATCAGCTGATGTAAGAAGGGCTATATAAATACATTTGATTTGATAATGACATCACAGTTCCCCATAATGACATCACAATAACCCATAATGACATCACAATACCCCATAATGACAAAGCGAAAACACATTTTTAGACATTTTTGTACATTTATTAACAATTTAAAACAGAAATAACTTACATAAGTGCTCAGACCCTTTGCTATGATACTCAAAATTGAGCTCAGGTGCATCCTGTTTCCATTGATCATCCTTGAGATGTTTCTACAACTTGATTGGAGTCTACCTGTGGTAAATTCAAGTGATTGGACATGATTTGGAAAGACACACACCTGTCTATATAAGGTCCCACAGTTGACAGTGCATGTCAGAGCAAAAACCAAGCCATGAGGTCGAAGGAATTGTCCGTAGAGCATTGAAGGTCCTCAAGAACACAGTGGCCTCCATCATTCTTAAATGGTAGAAGTTTAGAACCACCAAGACTCTTCCTAGAGCTGGCCGCCCCCAAACTGAGCAATCAGGGGAGAAGGGCCTTGGTCAGGGAGGTGACTAAGAACCCGATGGTCACTCTGACAGAGCTCCAGAGTTCCTCTGTGGAGATGGCATAACCTTCCAGAAGGACAACCATCACTGCAGTATCCCACAAATCAGGCCTTTATGGTAAAGTAGCCAAACAGAAGCCACTCCTCAGTAAAAGGCACATGACAGCCTCCTTGGAGTTTGCCAAAAGGCACCTAAAGGACTCTCAGACCATGAGAAACAAGATTCTCTGGTCTGATGAAACCAAGATTGACCTCTTTGGCTTGAATGCCAAGCGTCACATCTGGAGGAAACCTGGCACAATCCCTACTGTGAAGCATGGTGGTGGCAGCATCATGCTGTGGGGATGCTTTTCAGCAGCAGGGATTGGGAGACTAGTCAGGATCAAGGAAAAGCTGAATGGAGCAAAGTACAGGGATCTTTAATGAAAAGCTGCTCCAAAGCACTCAGGACCTCAGACTGGGGCAACGGTTCACCTTCCAACAGTACAATGACCCTAGGCACACAGCCAAGACAACGCAGGAGTGGCTTCGGGACAAGTCTCGGAATGTCATTGAGTGGCCCAGCCAGAGCCCCGACTTGAACCCAATCGAACATCTCTGGAGAGACCTGAAAATAGCTCCCCATCCAACCTGACAGAGTTTGAGAGGATCTGCAGAGAAGAATGGGAGAAACTCTCCAAATACAGGTGTGCCAAGCTTGTAGCGTCATACCCAAGAAGACTCGAGGCTGTAATCGCTGTTAAAGGTGATTCAACAAAGTACTTAGTAAAGGGTCTGAATACTTATGTAAATGTGATATTTCATTTTTTTTTTTTTTTTTGTTAATAAATTGGCAACAATTCTAAGCCTGTTTTTTCTTGTCATTATGGGGGTATTGTGTGTAGATTGATGAGGGGAAAAAACAATTTCATCAATTTTAGAATAAGGCTGTAATGTAACAAAAATGTGGATAAAGTCCAGGGGTCTGAATACTTTCACTGTATAATACAATAACCAGGTCTATGTTCAACTTTTTATGCAAGTAAAGTACATGTCAGATAAAACACATTTTCATGACAGATGGAAACAGAATTATTTTTGGTAAACTTTCCAAATGTCGACAAAACAAAATATGCTCGACAAGGGGATAACTTTTTGTGTCTGTAAAATGTTTGATCTAATAACCATCATCTCTAAATAAGTCACATGTAGGGAAAGCGTGCAGTTTATTAGGCTACAGTCACGTCCTGACCATAGTAAGATGTGTTTGTGGGTAGTTGTCTTCTGTACCTGACAGAACTGTGCGCTTTCGTTTTCGCTTTGTTATATTTTCTTTAGTGTTCTGAGTTAAAATATTCATAATGAGCAATCAGCACGCTGCGCTTTGGTCCCCTCTCTACGACAGCCGTTACAGCTACAGATGAAATCAATTATGAACGTCACAGGGTGGTGAAAGAACAAGGTGACGAACTCGATGCTCCTTTCCAATCAAATCTTGAGGGTTTTATTCCGGTAATTTGATCATCGATGCTTGGCTGCTTTTGAAAAATAAAAATAATCTCATGTCGTCAATACATTTGCTCTAGCCAACCGTGTGCAGATGGCATACCAGAGTGGGCACACTCGCTATATATATAACGCAACTTTTTTTGTGTGAGAAGAAAATCAGTTGAGTTAAATGCATCGAAACCCATTTAACTTGTATTGTTTTTGTCGGTATATAGGAATGCAACCGCAAAATGTCATTTTTATGTGCGTTATGTCGTCACGAATAGTCTTTTGTCTGCCACCAGTCCATTGGATTGAAATATCTCTGGTGGGAAAATGTGGACATTTGTCACCGAAAATGTTTTATTGTGAGATGGCATCATTGACATTTCTCTAGCCCTGGAATGAATCCACTGTGCCACCAGGATGGCGTTACCATGCCATGGATTTTACACATACAAAACTGTTCATTTTAGTCTATTCAAACAGACCCCCATTTCAAAGAAAACAAACGCTCACTAACAGTATTCTCCATTTAGCAGACGCTTAAGTTTAACATGTGTGGCCCCTTGGCGTTGTAAGTGCTAAGCTCTACGGACTGAGCCACACAGGACCACATTAAGATCAGCTTTGACCGATTAGTGTGCGCGACCAACACACCTGAAGACACTTAACAAGAGACGACAGAGTTTTGTTGACCCTGAGAATAACGGAATATACTGTTCATGTTTTTATATAACATTCTTAGAAGGTTTTCTGAATGTTACTTACGTTTTCTTGGGATTTTTATGGAAAGTGTTCATGTTCTCAGAACAGAATTGAAAGCTAATTGATGTTAATTTATAGAATATATATATATATTCTATAAATTTACATCAATTAGGGAATGTAATATATATATATATATGTATATATATATATATTTTACATTCCCAGAATATTGCCAAGAACTGACATAAAAGAACCATACATTATATGACCGTTCTGAGAACAGAATGTACTAAAATAATATTACATTAAATACAACCACATCGGAACTTGTGCACAATGTTCTGTGCAAGTACTGAAATTCTCACAGATGAACAGGCTTAACGTTCTCTATTTGAGAACATTCCCAATATCAAACCAGTTGGGAGAACACTCCCAATATCAAACCAGTTGGGAGAACAATCCCAATATCAAACCAGTTGGGAGAACATTCTCAAAATCAAACCAGTTGGGAGAACATTCTCAATATCAAACCAGTTGGGAGAACACTCCCAATATCAAACCAGTTGGAGAACACTCCCAATATCAAACCAGTTGGGAGAACATTCTCAATATCAAACCAGTTGGGAGAACATTCTCAATATCAAACCAGTTGGGAGAACATTCTCAATATCAAACCAGTTGGGAGAACATTCCCAATATCAAACCAGTTGGGAGAACACTCTCAATATCAAACCAGTTGGGAGAACATTCTCAATATCAAACCAGTTGGGAGAACATTCTCAATATCAAACCAGTTGGGAGAACACTCCCAATATCAAACCAGTTGGGAGAACACTCCCAATATCAAACCAGTTGGGAGAACACTCCCAATATCAAACCAGTTGGGAGAACACTCCCAATATCAAACCAGTTGGGAGAACACTCTCAATATCAAACCAGTTGGGAGAACATTCCCAATATCAAACCAGTTGGGAGAACATTCTCAATATCAAACCAGTTGGGAGAACATTCTCAATATCAAACCAGTTGGGAGAACATTCCCAATATCAAACCAGTTGGGAGAACACTCTCAATATCAAACCAGTTGGGAGAACATTCTCAATATCAAACCAGTTGGGAGAACATTCTCAATATCAAACCAGTTGGGAGAACACTCCCAATATCAAACCAGTTGGGAGAACACTCCCAATATCAAACCAGTTGGGAGAACACTCCCAATATCAAACCAGTTGGGAGAACACTCCCAATATCAAACCATTTGGGAGAACACTCTCAATATCAAACCAGTTGGGAGAACATTCCCAATATCAAACCAGTTGGGAGAACACTCCCAATATCAAACCAGTTGGGAGAACATTCTCAATATCAAACCAGTTGGGAGAACATTCCCAATATCAAACCAGTTGGGAGAACACTCCCAATATCAAACCAGTTGGGAGAACATTCTCAATATCAAACCAGTTGGGAGAACATTCCCAATATCAAACCAGTTGGGAGAACACTCCCAATATCAAACCAGTTGGGAGAACATTCTCAATATCAAACCAGTTGGGAGAACATTCCCAATATCAAACCAGTTGGGAGAACACTCCCAATATCAAACCAGTTGGGAGAACATTCTCAATATCAAACCAGTTGGGAGAACACTCCCAATATCAAACCAGTTGGGAGAACACTCTCAATATCAAACCAGTTGGGAGAACATTCCCAATATCAAACCAGTTGGGAGAACACTCTCAATATCAAACCAGTTGGGAGAACATTCTCAATATCAAACCAGTTGGGAGAACATTCTCAATATCAAACCAGTTGGGAGAACACTCCCAATATCAAACCAGTTGGGAGAACATTCCTAGAACGTTACCGAAAATGAAATTAAATGTAGCCATGTTTGATCTTTTAGGAAAATTCTGTTAAAGTAATGACATAAAAAGCAACAAAATAAATATTTGTTAATAAGTTCTTTAAATGTGCTGAGCATATACCAAAGCCAAGCAACTATATCCTGCAGGTTTTATACAGGACAACCACACTCTCACCAGGCCTGTAGCCACATGGTTCTCAGAAGGTTAAGTGATGTACTGTGACGTGCTGACTGGGGGACTTGCGTGCGTGTGTCCTGGACACGTTTTTAGTGGCGTGATAGATAAAACGATATCAACCAATGACTGCCTGATCAGTCCTGCCTTGGCATGTGAGCTTGTCCAATAGGAACCGCTGGCTGTGGGTTTTGTTGGATGCGGTCCACGGTGCTGCTACATGATGAACAGAGAGAGGAGCTGCTAGAGGAGCTATCCGCATCACTGACTATCTGATTTACACCGAGCAGGAAGCAACAGACACTTTACAGAAACAAACAACACAATCACTTTAAACATGGACAAAAAACAGACCATTCATTTCGGTGCTGGACCTGCAAAACTACCACAGTCTGTAAGTCGACTTTTTACTGTGCATTGAAAACCGAAAAAGTAATGATTTGTGTAGCCTGTAACATGAAGAGAAACCGAAATTAATTGTATGGATGCAACCTTTTTCCCTAATGCAATTTTCAAAAAAATGCAAAGTTGAATAAAATATATTTGATAGAAAAATCAAGCGTTGTATTTGATGAGAGCAGACCAGACATTGCGCTGTTGCATCTCTTCGTCGTTGAAACGCCACGATAGATTTATCTTTTGTAAACGGACCATTTGATGACTGTGAACAGAAAACAACGTGTTAAAACACGAGGAAATGTCGTTAATCATGTAAGAGGTAGGCTGGTAGACCTTGGGTGAAACTAGATAGTTGAGTTGCATCAGCCGCGCGTAAACGTTGATGCGGAAAATGCTCCGGTGTCTGCTCCGGTGCCAAGCGGCGCTATACGTCTCTAGACGGCGCTAAAACCACTGTCATGTCGGGTAGGGCTGTTGGTTTATCCGGGTGGCACCGGTCTGGTTTTATTATTAATATTTTATAGACATATTCATTCAGTTCCTCAACATTGGTTTTTAGAATGACCTGTATTCAAAACTAAAGTAATTGTATTGAAGACGGGTTTACATTGAAGTGAATGAGCTGTATTGAAGACTTGTAAGGGTTTACATTGAAGTGAATGAGCTGTATTGAAGACTTGTAAGGGTTTACATTGAAGTGAATGAGCTGTATTGAAGACTTGTAAGGGTTTACATTGAAGTGAATGAGCTGTATTGAAGACTTGTAAGGGTTTTCATTGAAGTGAATGAGCTGTATTTTTCAGGTGCTGTTCCAGGCGCAGAAAGAACTGCTGGACTACAATGGCAGCGGAATCAGTGTCCTGGGTGAGTGTCTGAATCAACTTGTTTCCACCTATTTATTATATATATATATATAACACACACAGTACCAGTCAAAAGTTTGGACACTCCGACTCATTCAAGGGTTTCTCTTTATTTTTACTATTTTCTACATTGTAGAATAATAGTGAAGACATCAAAACTATGAAATAATACATATGGAATATATGGAAGTAACCAAAAAAACTGTTAAACAAATCAAAAGATATATTTGAGATTCTTCAAAGAAGCCGCCCTTTGCCTTGATGACAGCTTTGCACACACTCTTGGCATTCTCAGGGTGTCTTTAATAGCTAGCTATTTTATTGTATTTTATTCTGTCCGTATAGAGATGAGCCATCGGTCGTCAGACTTCACCAAGATCATGAACACAACAGAAAACCTGTTACGGGAGCTACTGTGAGTATAAACACACACACACACACACACACACACCATCCGACTGGTCATGAGCTTCTCTCCCTCTATCTATTCTTTTCTTGCTCTGCTCCTGATTTCTGTTTAAATCTAGTGTTTAAGAAACAACTGTCTGGGAGAACGTGTTTCCTCACCCTGACTGCCTTTCAGACTAGTTGTGCATTCTAGAACACCCCACATCGTTGGCTAGGCGACAGTGTATCATTCTAGAACACCCCACATCGTTGGCTAGGCAACAGTGTATCATTCTAGAACACCCCACATCGTTGGCTAGGCAACAGTGTATCATTCTAGAACACCCCACATCGTTGGCTAGGCAACAGTGTATCATTCTAGAACAGTGGTTCCCAAACTTTTTATAGTCCCGTACCCCTTTAGTCATTCAACCTCCAGCTGTACCCCCTCTAGCACCAGCGCACTCTCAAATGTTGTTTTTTGCCGTCATTGTAAGCCTGCCACACACACACACTATACAATATATTTATTAAACATAAGAATGAGTGTGAGTTTTTGTCACAACCCGGCTCGTGGGAAGTGACAAAGTGTTCTTATAGGACCAGGGAACAAATAATAATAATCAATCATTTTTATCTTTATTTAACCATCTTACATTTAAACCTTATTTTAAAATTGTGAATAACTCACCACAGGTTAATGAGAAGGGTGTACTTGAAATGATGCACATAACTCTGCTATGTTGGGTTGTATTGGAGAGTCTCAGTCTTAAATCATTTTCCACACAGTCTGTGCCTGTATTTAGTTTCCATGCTAGTGAGGGCTGAGAATCCACTCACACAGATACGTGGTTGCAAAGGGCATCAGTGTCTTAACAGCGCGATTTGCCAAGGCAGGATACTCTGAGCGCAGCCCTATCCAGAAATCTGGCAGTGGCTTCTGATTAAATTCAATTTTCACAGAACCGATTGTTGTAAATTCGATGAGGCTCTCTTGTTCAGATATCAGTAAGTGGACTGGAGGCAGAGCATGAAAGGGATAACGAATCCAGTTGTTTGTGTCATCCGTTTCGAGAAAGTACCTGCATAATTGCACACCCAACTCACTCAAGTGCTTCGCAATATCACATTTGACATTGTCTGTAAGCTGGAGTTCATTTGCACACAAAAAAATCATATGATGGAAAGACCTGTGTGTTGTCCTTGTTAATGCAGACAGAGAAGAGCTCCAACTTCTTAATCATAGCCTCAATTTTGTCCCGCACATTGAATATAGTTGCGGAGTGTCCCTGTAATCTTAGATTCAGATCATTCAGGTGAGAAACAACATCACCCAGATAGGCCAGTCGTGTGAGAAACTCGTCATCATGCAAGCGGTCAGACAAGTGAAAATTATGGTCAGGAAAGAAAACTTTAAACTTGTCTCTCAATTTAAAAAAAAACGTGTCAATACTTTTCCCCTTGATAACCAGCGCACTTCTGTATGTTGTAAAAGTGTTACATGGTCGCTGCCCATATCATTGTGTAGTGCAGAGTTCAGGGGCCTTGCTTTAACAAAGTAACCATTTTAACTGTAGTGTCCAAAACGTCTATCAAGCTGTCAGGCATTCCCTTGGCAGCAAGAGCCTCACGGTGGATACTGCAGTGGACCCAAGTGGCGTCGGGAGCAACTGCTTGCACGCGCATTACCACTCCGATTTGTCTCCCTACATATGGACCGTTAGTAGAATTCCCGCGAGAGAGTAACGGTTAATCAAATTTATTTATATAGCCCTTCTTACATCAGCTGATATATCAAAGTGCTTTACAGAAACCCAGCCTAAAACCACAAACAGCAAGCAATGCAGGTGTAGAAGCACGGTGGCTAGGAAAAACTCCCTAGAAAGGCCAAAACCTAGGAAGAAACCTAGAGAGGAACCAGGCTATGAGGTGTGGCCAGTCCTCTTCTGGCTGTGTCGGGTGGAGATTATAACAGAACATGGCCAAGATGTTCAAATGTTCATAAATGACCAGCATGGTCAAATAATAATAATCATAGTAGTTGTCGAGGGTGCAACAAGCACGTCCGGTGAACAGGTCAGGGTTCCATAGCCGCAGGCAGAACAGTTGAAACTGGAGCAGCAGCACGGCCAGGTGGACTGGGGACAACAAGGAGTCATCATGCCAGGTAGTCCTGAGGCATGGTCCTAGGGCTCAGGTCCTCCGAGAGAGAGAATTAGAGAGAGCATACTTTAATTCACACAGGACACCGGATAAGACAGGAGAAATTCTCCAGATATAACAGACTGACCCTAGCCCCCGACACAAACTACTGCAGCATAAATACTGGAGGCTGAGACAGGAGGGGTCAGGAGACACTGTGGCCCCATCCGATGAAACCCCCGGACAGGGCCAAATAGGGAGGATATAACCCCACCCACTTTGCCAAAGCACAGCCCCCACACCACTAGAGGGATATCTTCAACCACCAACTTACCATCCTGAGACAAGGCCGAGTATAGCCCACGAAGATCTCCGCCACGGCACAACCCAAGGGGGGGCGCCAACCCAGACAGGAAGACCACCTCAGTGACTCAACCCCTGTAATAGGGGTAGAAGCAGAGAATCCCAGTGGAGAGAGGGGAACTGGCCAGGCAGAGACGGCAAGGGCGGTTTGTTGCTCCAGTGCCTTTCCGTTCACCTTCACACTCCTGGGCCATTAATGTGATTGGATGTTAATTATTTGACTAGGCAACCTGTATTTGACATTGTGTTGTTATTTTGCTGAACACTAGATGGTTTAATTTTATTTTTGGCAGTGGAACCTCACCCAAATGTATAGCCCCTTTGGACAATATAAATGGACTGTTTGAAAATGTGAAGAAAACAAAAAGTGAATCACATTTTGATTTGGCGTACCCCCGGGGGTCCCCCAGTTTGAGAATACCTGTTCTAGAATACTCCACGCTGTTGCCTAGCCAACAGTGGTATCATTCTAGGGCCGAAAAGATTGGAGATTTATCCACACATCTCTGTTTTTGGATAGATAAATCTTTGTGTTTGGTTAGTGTGTTTTCAAAAGTGGTTACATTCTCTGGATTCTTCAATTGCATTGAGCTGATTTCTGACGTGCTGTTCCTTCTTTTTCCGTAGTGTATTTCTGTATTGTTTTAGTGATTCACCATAGTGAAGGCGTAGGCTCAGGTTTTCTGGGTCTCTGTGTTTTTTGTTGGACAGATTCCTCAATTCCTTTTTTAGGGATTTTAATTTTTTAAAATTAGATTCTCTCTCGCTCCCTCTCTCGTTCCCTCCCTCCCCCTCTCCCTCCCTCTCTCGTTCTCTCCCTCTCTCTCTCCCTCCCTCCCCCTCTCTCTCTCTCTCCCTCCCTCCCTCTCTCTCTCCAGGAGTATCCCAGACAACTACAAAGTCCTGTTCCTCCAGGGGGGCGGGACGGGCCAGTTTAGTGCCGTCCCCCTCAATCTGATTGGTATAAAGGAGGACAGGTGTGCTGATTACCTAGTGACGGGCACCTGGTCGTCCAATGCTGCCAAGGAAGCTGAGAAATACGGCAAAGTCAACGTGGTTCACCCCAAACTGGACACCTACACCAGTAAGGGGGGGTGTGTGTGTGTGTGTGTGTGTGTGTGTGTATAGCCAGTGGTTGCTCCGAGTGATAACAGGAGACGCAGTGTTCTGTGTTAACAGTTTAATGTAGCAGAATGACTCCTCATGTCTCCTGTTGACACTATCTATCCGCCTCACACCATTAACCCCCGCTAACTACACGTGACTGATTCCCCCGCTGACTACACATGACTGATTCCCCCGCTGACTACACGTGGCTGATTCCCACACTGACTGACTACACGTGGCTGATTCCCACACTGACTGACTACACGTGGCTGATTCCCACACCGACTGACTACACGGGGCTGATTCCCCCGCCGACTGACTACACGGGGCTGATTCCCCCGCCGACTGACTACACGTGACTGATTCCCACACTGACTGACTACACGTGGCTGATTCCCATGCCAATAAAGCCTCTTGAATTGAAATGACTGAAGAGTTTCAGAGCTAGTGTGGGGGTTCTATGAGCCCAGATTAGACCTCTGATTTGCTGACCAGGTCACATGACGCCGATTAGGAGAGAGTTGCCCCTAGCAACAGAGTGTTCCATAAGCAGAGGTGTGACCGTTGGGGCGGGGCGAGGGCCCTGTAAACACTAGCTCTTCTCTCTGCAGGTTAATACGTGTTTTATGGCACATTCACATACAGGATTTATCCCAGTGTTTTTTTGTTTGTTTTTTTACCAGAAAGGCTTAGACTTTTCTGTTACCATCTACTCAGGCCGGGGACCAGTGTTCCCTCGCGCAGCTCCGTTAGGGACTGCCGCACTCAGAGAAGCACGAGATTGAACGTTACTCAACTTTCTAGAGTTTTCCACCATTAGTTAACACTATCAACGTTTCCCGTTACTGTGGCAACTGTGATCGAATCAACGCAATATCAGCTACTTTCAATGCAACATACCGAAACATGACGACCTATGCGAGACTTAGTATGCAAAACTAACTAACTATGCAGGAGATGTTGTTGTAGGCAGAATGCATCGGAGTAGGATTCTATTGCATTGACAGGCACGTACTCTACACAGACCGGGGGCGCCATAACCAATCAGAGCTGCAGTAGGCCTATATGCAAATAGACCATTGCCATATATGGATCTGACCCATTCACTTTGAACTGGACTGTGTTTACAGCATGAGCTGTCGTGAGTAAATGAGCGTGTTTTGAGATCAGAGCGAAAGTTACATGTAGCGATGTGTGTACATCTGTTCATATCCTTTACTAGTTTACTGTTCACATCCCTTGCTAGTTAGTGAGTTATCAGCCCAGTTATAGATCATTTGTTCACATCCCTTGCTAGTTAGTAGGTTATCAGCCCAGTTATAGATCATGTGTAGTCAGCAATTGGGGAGTGATTGCTTCCTACAAGAGCACAAAACGTGTACATTTCTAGACATCTTTGAAAAGCGAGTCAGGAAAATAACTTTTATTTTTTTGTCTTAAACGGGCGGTGTTGTATTTTGAGACAGGCTTGAATAATCTAAGTAGCCAATAGGCAGAGGGTAGCATAATTTGTCTGATTCTCTGTAATAAATGTATGGGAATAAATGATGCATGTTATTTTGAAAAGTGGTTTCTTGCATCAAACAACACAGCACCATTTTCAGTCACCTCCTGTATAAACAGGTTAATGTCAAAAGTGTCATGGAATGAAGGCCTACATTGAACACCACACATTGTCTGCTACTGTAGTCTGAATGATAGAACAGCTATTTCCATGTTAAAATATTATAGGAGGCATTTTCTCCATTGTTTTTGATGGTAGACCATTCTGGTAGGCCTACATTATAATCAAATAGCCACAGTAGCCTACTTGACCGCTGTTACTTAAAAGCGGACACAGCCTCAGTGTTCACAGTAAACACGCGTCGGAAGTTGTGCTCAGCAGACCTAAAATTTGCTCAGTGATAAAAAATTTTTTTAGGTAACATTGGCTGGCACCCTTGTCTCACTGGGTCATGGTGAACCTACTCTCACTTTGGGCCAAAGACGGGCCACTTTTCAGCCAGCGTTTACATTACAATGGCTAACAGTGAACTTTAACACCTCACAAAGCAGCTGTTTTGATTATACAGACATTGTTGATTCTGTTCTTCACAAGTCCTCACTGTCAGCTCTAGATATGGAAACTATTTTCCTAGTATTTTTGTATTTATTTAACCTTTATTTAACCAGGTAGGCCAGTTGAGAACAAGTTCTCATTTACAACTGCGACCTGGCCAAGATAAAGCAAAGCAATGCGACACAAAACAACAACACAGAGTTACACATGGAATAAACAAAAGTACAGTCAATAACACAATAGAAAAGTCTATATACAGTGTGTGCGAATGGCGTGAGGAGGAAAGGCAATAAATAGGCCGTAGTAGCGAAGTAATTACAATTTAGTAGATTAACACTGTATTGATAGATGAGCAGATGGTGATGTGCAAGTAGAAATACTGGTGTGCAAAAGAGCAGAAAAGTACATAAAAACAATATGGGGATGAGGTAGGTAGTTGGATGGGCTATTTACAGATGGGCTGTGTACAGCTGCAGCGATCGGTTAGCTGCTCAGATAGCTGATGTTTAAAGTTAGCAGGGAGATATGTCTCCAACTTCAGCGATTTTATTTGTTTAAATTTGCAATTCGTTCCAGTCATTGGCAGGAGAGAACTGGGAAGGCGGCCAAAGAGGTGTTGGGTTTGGGGATGACCAGTGGGATATATACCTGCTGGACCAGTGGGATATATACCTGCTGGACCAGTGGGATATATACCTGCTGGACCAGTGGGATATATACCTGCTGGACCAGTGGGATATATACCTGCTGGACCAGTGGGATATATACCTGCTGGACCAGTGGGATATATACCTGCTGGACCAGTGGGATATATACCTGCTGGACCAGTGGGATATATACCTGCTGGACCAGTGGGATATATACCTGCTGGACCAGTGGGATATATACCTGCTGGACCAGTGGATAGTATACCTGCTGGACCAGTGGGATTATACCTGCTGGACCAGTGGGATATATACCTGCTGGACCAGTGGGATATATACCTGCTGGACCAGGTGGGATTATACCTGCTGGACCAGTGGGATATATACCTGCTGGACCAGTGGGATATATACCTGCTGGACCAGTGGGATATATACCTGCTGGACCAGTGGGATATATACCTGCTGGACCAGTGGGATATATACCTGCTGGACCAGTGGGATATATACCTGCTGGACCAGTGGGATATATACCTGCTGGACCAGTGGGATATATACCTGCTGGACCAGTGGATATATACCTGCTGGACCAGTGGGTATATACCTGCTGGACCAGTGGGATATATACCTGCTGGACCAGTGGGATATATACCTGCTGGACCAGTGGGATATATACCTGCTGGACCAGTGGGATATATACCTGCTGACCCTGGTATATACCTGATGGACCAGTGGGATATATACCTGCTGGACCAGTGGGATATATACCTGCTGGACCAGTGGGATATATACCTGCTGGACCAGTGGGATATATACCTGCTGGACCAGTGGGATATATACCTGCCTGGACCAGTGGGGATATATACCTGCTGGACCAGTGGGATATATACCTGCTGGACCAGTGGGATATATACCTGCTGGACCAGTGGGATATATACCTGCTGGACCAGTGGATATATACCTGCTGGACCAGTGGATATATACCTGCTGGACCAGTGGGATATATACCTGCTGGACCAGTGGGATATATACCTGCTGGACCAGTGGGATATATACCTGCTGGACCAGTGGGATATATACCTGCTGGACCAGTGGGATATATACCTGAATGGACCAGTGGGATATATACCTGCTGGACAGTGGGATATATACCTGCTGGACCAGTGGGATATATACCTGCTGGACCAGTGGGATATATACCTGCTGGACCAGTGGGAATATATACCTGCTGGACCAGTGGGATATATACCTGCTGGACCAGTGGGATTATACCTGCTGGACCAGTGGGATTACCTTGCTGGACCAGTGGGATATATACCTGCTGGACCAGTGGGATATATACCTGCTGGAACCAGTGGGATTATATACCTGCTGGACCAGTGGGATATATACCTGCTGGACCAGTGGGATATATACCTGCTGGACCAGTGGGATATATACCTGCTGGACCAGTGGGATATATACCTGCTGACCAGTGGGATATATACCTGCTGGACCAGTGGGATATATACCTGCTGGACCAGTGGGATATATACCTGCTGGACCAGTGGGATAGTATACCTGCTGGACCAGTGGGATTATACCTGCTGGACCAGTGGATATATACCTGCTGGACCAGTGGGATATATACCTGCTGGACCAGTGGGATAGGATATATACCTGCTGGACCAGTGGGATATATACCTGCTGGACCAGTGGGATATATACCTGCTGGACCAGTGGGATATATACCTGCTGGACCAGTGGGATATATACCTGCTGGACCAGTGGGATATATACCTGCTGGACCAGTGGGATATATACCTGCTGGACCAGTGGGATATATACCTGCTGGACCAGTGGGATATATACCTGCTGGACCAGTGGGATATATACCTGCTGGACCAGTGGGATATATACCTGCTGGACCAGTGGGATATATACCTGCTGGACCAGTGGGATATATACCTGCTGGACCAGTGGGATATATACCTGCTGGACCAGTGGGATATATACCTGCTGGAGCGTGTGCTACAGGTGGGGTGTTGTTTTGGTGACCAGTGAGCTGAGATAAGGCGGAGCTTTACCTAGCAAAGACTTATAGACATTTTATACGTATAACATAAGGGTGTATACACTAGTGGAACATGGGTATTAGTCGAAAAGCAGCATTAGTGTTCAAGAGTAACTGTAACAACAGTTACAGTATTTTAGAAAGATCTCTGGTGCAGTGGATAATTACACTAACACAATGAATGGTGTTCAAATCAGCTATAAAACTCAATCTGAGCCAATACTCACCTGGCCGTTCTAAAGCGTTACACCAAATACAATAGAGCTCGTCATTCTCTGAGAGCCTGCATGCCAGACGGTCTATGTTTCCACGTGGTTGGGCATCAGTTCAGGGCAGGCTCTGTGTTTGGACTGCATAGTTGTCTGCATTTGTTATCTTCACACTCATCAGTGTAGAATGAGCAGGTTTTGACAATGTCCTCATCTATAACTGGACTTTATCCCGGTCAGTCTCAGACTAGGTAGACCCAGTGTCCTCATACAAAACTTTATTCTGATCAGTCTCAGACAAGCCCAGTTAGCAATCAGCACTCAGGAGGCCGCCATCCCTCCAGAGTGGTCGAGCGCCTGCCTTTTTCCACACCGATTTTGACAAACCATTTCTGAATGGACCTCGCTTTGTGCACGGGGGACATTCTCATGCTGAAACAGGAAAGGGCCTTCTCCAAACTTTTGCCACCAAGTTGAAAGCACAGAATCGTCTAGAATTGAATTGTATGCTGTAGTGTTAAGATTTCCCTTCACTGGAACTAAGGCGCCTATCCCGAACCATGAAAAACAGCCCCAGACCATTATTCATCCTCCAACAAACTTTACAGTTGGAACTATGCATTCGGCCAGGTAGCGTTCTCTTGGCATCCGCCAAACCCAGATTCGTCCGTTGGACTGCCAGATGGTGAAGTATGATTTATCACTCCAGAGAAAGAGTTTCCACAGTCCAATGGCGGCGAGCTTTACGCCACTCCAGCCGACGCTTGACATTGCGCTTCGGGATCTTAGGCTTGTGTGCAGCTGCTCGGCCACGGAAACCCATTTACTGAAGCTCCCAACGAACAGTTCTTGTGCTGACTTTGCTTCCAGAGGCAGTTTAGAACTCTGTAGTGAGTGTTGCAACCGAGGACAGACATTTCTTACATGCTTCAGCTCTCGGCGCTCCCGTTCTGTGAGCTTGTGTGGCCTACCACTTCGCGGCTGAACCGTTGTTGCTCCTAGACATTTCCACCTCACAATTATATCACTTACAGTTGACCGGGGCAGCTCTAGCAGGGCAGAAATTTTACAAACTGACTTGTTGGAAAGGTGGCATCCTATGATGGTGCCACTTTGAAAGTCACTGAGCTCTTCAGTACGGGCCATTCTACTGCCAATGTTTGTCTATGGAGATTGCATGGCTCTGCTAGATTTTTATACACCTGTCAGCAACGGGTGTGGTTGAATTAGCCAAATTCACTACTTTTGGCCATCAAAGTAACATGGTAAAGGAATCAAATAAGTGACATTGTAAATATACTAAAAATATAACAAAAACCTATAGGCATATAGCAGGGGTCTCTCCAACCTTTTCTAGCATGAAAAATGTAACATGTCGAAAGCTATATTTATATTTTCCCAAATTGTAATTTTTGTACGTAATTTTGTACTCGATTACAATTGTTCATAGATAAAAATGTGATGTTCTGAGTCGATGTTTTAAAATCACATCAGAATATATGTGCCGGCCTAGCAATTGTTCTGTACTGCTGCTGCTCATGTCTTGTTAAGCCAGTAGTAAATAACCAGGGGTGGGATAATGTGATTTAACAGGGAGCTTTCGGTGTCTGATGCTTGTAATATAGTATTTGTTCATGACAGTTTAGGCCTTTTTTGTGGCACGCTTGTAAGACTTTAATTGTCCAAAAGGTTTCCAACAAGTTTTCTACTGTTTTTCTCTGTAGTTGTCCGGTATCAGGTGACTTGTCGTGTAGTCCTTTTTCCCCCCCTTCCATTTGCTCTGGAAGATGCTTCTTTGAAGAAAGAAGCTAGCCAGCCATGTCGATGGGTCCCCAGTGGGGGGTGATGAGAGTAGTGTGATACGATGGTTTGAGCAGAGTAACATAATGGTCCCACTTAAATTCGCTTTCTAGATACTTTACTTAGGACAGCTAATCAGCCGTACCAGTGATTGTCCGGGAGGTGAGTTTGTCCTCTCTACCTCGTGTTGAGATTCAAAGTTCAAATCCACTTTAAACATGCAGCTGCAGCTTCATGCTTTTCTGGTCTGCTATGTTCATTTCTTAATTCATCATTTATACAGTTTGTTTGAAAGGAGCGGTTCCGTCAAGCTGACACGCTTTCTGACCTCACTCGGAGGTGTGACTTGTCACTTGTACAAAGTTATGTAAAACAATTATCTCTTATAGTTTTTCAAATCACATCCCTCTCTTAACAAAACACTTTAATAATTGTTCATATTACATGCACAATGCAGAGTATGGAAACTTGATACATGTATACTTTCCAAGTTACAGTATTTCCTTTCTAACATTTTTAATGACATCACAAAATAACAAACCAAATGACAGTGTTCTATAGATCGCCTCTGACCATTCCCCACGGTCTATGTTAGAAATATTGATTCCAGTAGTTGCTTTTGAACGTGTTAGAGTTTCGGTGGGAAAAAGTATCTTGGAAACAAAGTACATTCCTTAGGTGAATATTGGAGAGGGAGACCTGAACCTCTCCCCCCCCCCCCCCCCTGGGCTTGATTTACGACAGGACGTGAGTTGTTAATCACCACTAGTCCCCCCCCACCCTGCAGGGGTCTGATTGAAGTTATTCATATTGCAAATCTGACCTATTTAGATTCTCGTGGTCAGTCATTGACAAATGATTCTGACCGTGTGGTCTAATGATTCTGACCGTGTGGTCTAATGATTCTGACCGTGTGGTCTAATGATTCTGACCGTGTGGTCTAACGATTCTGACCGTGTGGTCTAACGATTCTGACCGTGTGGTCTAACGATTCTGACCGTGTGGTCTAACGATTCTGACCGTGTGGTCTAACGATTCTGACCGTGTGGTCCTCCAGAGATCCCTGACCCCAGCAGTTGGTCGTTGACCCCTGGATCGTCCTACGTGTATTACTGCTGCAACGAGACAGTGCACGGCGTGGAGTACAACTTCACCCCCGAAACCCACGGAGCCGTCCTGGTCTCTGACATGTCATCTAACTTCCTGTCCCGACCCGTCGACGTTTCCAAGGTAAGGTTGAGCATCTCACTTTTATTCCCACGCTGCAAAGTCAAAATCGGCTACATCATTAAATGTTTTATTTATTTAACCTTTTATTTAAATAGGCAAGTCCGTTAAGAACAAATTCTTATTTACAATGACGGCTTAGGAACAGTGGGTTAACTGCCTTGTTCAGGGGCAGAATGACAGATTTACATCATTAAAATACATGAGCATGGAAATGAGATTTGAGGTGCTGATTTGAGGTTATGGTTATGCAGCATAATGTATGGTAAGGGAAAGCTTACCAACTACTGCATGTGTATGTGTGTGTGTGTGTGTGTGTGTATGTATATATATATATATATATAATTTTTATTCATTTTTTTTTAGCATTTTATTTTACCCAGAAATGACCAAAAACATTAAAGGTTAATAACCCAGTAATAACTTCCTGTGTGTTGGTGTTTATTAAATGTGTTATTAATAGTTTGGGCTGATCTTCGCTGGGGCTCAGAAGAACGTGGGCTGTGCTGGTGTTGCTGTGGTGATCGTGAGAGAGGATCTCATTGGCCACGCCCTGACGGAGTGTCCCATTGTCCTTAACTACCAAGTGCAGGCTCAGAACAACTCCCTGTACAACACACCAGCCTGCTTCAGGTAACACACACAGTGCCTTGCTTCAATTACTGCAGGATTACAGCAGGTATGGGTGTGCAGGCTTTTGTTCCGACCAAGCATTACAAGCCCACCCAATCTACCTACCTCATCCCCATATTGTTTTTATTTACTTTGCTGCTCTTTTGCACACCAGAAGTGAAGCACTAACTCCTTCCTGTTTTTGTTCAGTATTTGGTCAGGACTGTTTCTATTATTTATAATAGGGCTACTGTACAAGGAGAGGTGTCCACATATGTGGTGGTTACTAGAGGTCGACCGATTATGATTTTTCAACGCCGATACCGATTATTGGAGGACCAGAAAAAGCCGATACCGATTAATCGGCCTATTTATTTTTGGGGTAATAATGACAATTACAACAATACTGAATCAACACTTATTTTAACTTAATATAATATATCAATAAAATCAATTTAGCCTCAAATAAATAATGAAACATGTTCAATTTGGTTTAAATAATGCAAAAACAAAGTGTTGGAGAAGAAAGTAAAAGTGCAATATGTGCCATGTAAAAAAGCTAACGTTTAAGTACCTTGCTCAGAACATGAGAACATATAAAAGCTGGTGGTTCCTTTTAACATGAGTCTTCAATATTCCCAGGTAAGAAGTTTTAGGTTATAGTTATTATAGGACTATTTCTCTCTATACGATTTGTATTTCATATACCTTTGACTATTGGATGTTCTTATAGGCACTTTAGTATTGCCAGTGTAACAGTATAGCTTCCGTCCCTCTCCTCGCTCCTACCTGGGCTCGAACCAGGAACACATCGACAACAGCCACCCTCGAAGCAGCGTTACCCATGCAGAGGAAGTGACGTTTGAAATGCTATTAGCGCGCACCCCGCTAACTAACTAGCCATTTCACATCGTTTACACCAGCCTAATCTCGGGAGTTGATAGGCTTGAGGTCATAAACAGCGCAATGCTTGAAGAGCTGCTGCTGGCAAAACGCACGAAAGTGCTGTTTGAATGAATGCTTACGAGCCTGCTGGTGCCTACCATCGCTCAGTCAGACTGCTCTATCAAATCATAGACTTAATTATAACATAATAACACACAGAAACACGAGCCTTAGGTCATTAATATGGTCGAATCCGGAAACTATCACGTTTATTCTTTCAGTGAAATATGGAACTGTTTCGTATTTTATCTAACGGGTGGCATCCCTAAGTCTAAATATTCCTGTTACATTGCACAACCTTCAATGTTATGTCATAATTACGTAAAATTCTGGCAAATTAATTCGCAACGAGCCAGGCGGCCCAAACTGTTGCATATAACCTGACTCTGTTGCAAGAGAAGTGACACAATTTTCCTAGTTAAAAGAAATTCATGTTAATATTGCCTGCTAACTAAATATGCAGTTTTAAAAAATATATACTTGTGTATTGATTTTAAGAAAGGCATTGATGTTTATGGTTGGAGCAACGTGTACCTAAGCGATTATATGCAACGCAGGACAGGCTAGATAAACTAGTAATATCAACCATGTGTAGTTAACTAGTGATTATGATTGACTGATTTGTTTTTTATAAGATAAGTTTAATGCTAGCTAGCAACTTACCTTGGCTTCTTACTGCATTCGCGTAACAGGCAGGCTGCTCGTGGAGTGCAATGTAAAGCAGGTGGTTAGAGCATTGGACTAGTTAACCGTAAGGTTGCAAGATTGAATCTCCGAGCTGACAAGGTAAAAATCTGTCGTTCTGCCCCTGAACAAGGCAGTTAACCCACCGTTCCTAGGCCGTCATTGTAAATAACAATTTCTTAACTGACTTGCCTAGTTAAATAAAGGTGTAAAAAAAAAAATCTTTAAATCGGCCAAATTGGTGTCCAAAAATACCGATTTCCGATTGTTATGAAAACTTGAAATCGGCCCTAATTAATCGGCCATTCCGATTTAATCGGTCGACCTCTAGTGGTTACCTCCCTCATCAGTGTAGTCAGGCTCAGAACCTGTTCTCGCATTGGAATCTCCACAAAGAAGCACTTTACCCTCTGCCTGAAATGTCATGATTTCTGTTTGGAGATTGTCAATAAACTGATCATCATAATATGGTGAATCTGAAGGAGGAGCATAAGCTGCACATCATTGGTACAATAGATTGTACCTTTTTGTTAACTTTTATCCGAATGTGGTTAGTACCTTTTTCTCCATTTAATTCAGTCCTGCTTATGATAAATGATGATTCCACCTGAGTCTCGGCCCCGTTTTTAACATTTTTTATGTTTGATTGAAGTGGTTTGATGTTTGATGTTTATGTTTGATTGATGGTAGTAAACTTTCTCTATAGCCTGAGGGACACTGAGTATCTATGTCTCCACGACACCATGTTTCCAGTAGGATGATGATGTCCTGTCCCTTGATGTTTTTAACAAATTCTGGATTTATTGTTTTAGAACCAAAATACAAAGAGTATAGGCCCTATAATACAAAACATTAAGAACACCTGCTCTTTCCATGACAGACTGACCAGGTGAATCCAGGTGAAAGTTATGATCCCTTATTGATGTCTCTTGTTAAATCCACTTCAATCAGTGTAGATGAAGGGGAGGAGACGGGTTGAAGAAGGATTTTTAAGCATTGAGACATGGATTGTGTATGTGTGCCATTCAGAGGGTGAATGGGCAACAACATATTTAAGTGCCTTTGAACGGGGTATGGTAGTAGGTGCCAGGCGCACCGGTTTGTGTCAAGAACTGCAACGCTGCTGGGTTTTTCACACTCAACAGTTTCCTGTGTGTATCAAGAATGGTCCACCACCCAAAGGACATCCAGCCAACTGGACACAACTGTGGGAGCATTGGAGTCAACATGGGCCAGGATCCCTGTGAAATGTTTTCGACACCTTGTACAGTCCATGTCCAGACAAATTGAGGCTGTTCTGGGGGCAAAAGGGAGGTGGGGGTGCAATGCAATATTAGGAAGGTGTTCCTAATGTTTTGTACACTCAGTGTGTGTGTGTATATATATATATGTGTGTATCTATATGTATATATCTCTAGTATCTACATCATGAGTCTGGTTCTGGAGTGGATCAAGAACAACGGAGGTGTTGACGGCATGGAAACGCTTAACAAGAAGAAGTCCAGTATGATCTATGACATCATCAACTCCTCCAACCACTTCTACACGTTAGTATCCTTTCAGAGGGAGGGGGAGAGAGGGAGGGGGAGAGAGGGAGGGAGAGAGGGAGGGGGAGGGGGAGACAGGGGGGGAGAGAGGGGGGGAGAGAGGGGGGGAGGGGGAGGGGGAGACAGGGGGGGGGAGAGAGGGAGGGGGAGACAGGGAGGGGGAGACAGGGGGGGAGAGAGGGAGGGGGAGAGAGGGAGGGAGAGAGGGGGGGAGAGAGAGGGAGAGAGAGGGAGAGAGAGGGAGAGAGGGGGGGAGAGAGGGAGGGAGGGAGGGAGAGAGGGAGGGAGGGAGGGAGAGAGGGGGGGACAGGGAGGGAGGGGGAGGGGGAGACAGGGGGGGAGAGAGAGGGGGGAGAGAGAGGGAGAGAGAGAGAGAGGGGGGGAGAAGATGGAGGGGGAGAGGGGGAGAAGATGGGAGGGGGAGAGATGGAGGGGGAGAAGATGGAGAGGGGGAGAAGATGGGAGGGGGGAGAGATGGGGGGAGAGAGGGGGAGAGGGAGGGAGGAGATGGGGGGAGGAATTCTGAACAGAAAATAACATTCAGTAGGAATAGGCTCAAACCTGTCTCCATGGTAACTGCCGTGTATTGGGAAGTGTTACAAGGTGTTCGGTTTACAAGATGGAATTTGTAAAGCGTATACCTGTGTAACATGTTGTGAGCATGCCTGTCTCCATGGTAACTGGCGTGTGTGTGTGTGTGTTACACGGTCAGGTGTCCGGTGGACGTGGCGTGTCGTAGCCGTATGAACGTTCCGTTCCGCGTGGGGAAGAAACAGGGTGACGAAACCCTGGAGAAGGACTTCCTGGATGGAGCCTCCAAACTGGGGATGATCTCACTGAAGGGACACAGGTACACACACACACACACACAGTGTATATGTGTGACTGGTGGCTAGAGGGGTCTTCCATCTGAGTGTCTCTGCTCAAGGTGTGTTGGTGTAATTTAATAACCATGTAACTAATGGTGGAAAAAAAGTACCCATTTCTCATACTTGAGTAAAAGTAAAGATATACCTTTTAATAGAAAATGACTCCAGTAGAAGTGAAAGTCACCCAGTAAAATACTACTTGAGTAAAAATCTAGAAGTATTTGGGTTTTTAAATATACTGAAGTATCAAAAGTAAATGTAATCGTTAACATATACTCAAAAGTAAAAGTGTAAAACATTTCAAATTCCTTATAAGAAGCGAACCAGACGGCACCATTAAGAAAAGGACGGATAGCCAGGGGCACGCTCCAACAAGAACTCCCGGTCACGGCTGGTTGTGACACAGCCTGGGATCGAACCCGGGTCTGTAGTGACGCCTCAACACTGCGATACAGTGCCTTAGACCGCTGCGCCACACGGGAGGCTGCTGTTGGCTTTGATTGGCGGGTCCTTTTTAAAGGGGAGTTCTCCGATTTTTTTTTTTTTTTTTTTTTTTTTTTTTTTCTCTCTCTAAATGTCCGTTCACAAAGTTTCCTAAAGTAGACTGTCTGGACTCTCTTTGATGATGTCATCTTGTAAAGGACCTGTTTTCACTTCGGCTTCGTTACTTATCTCATTACGGCCTCGTCTCTTTAAAGAACGGTCGAATGACCGCAGCAGGGTTTGTCGCATGTTATGTGACTATTTCGGGAGACGTGTTAGAAAACCCATCGGCGGTGAGAAATAGGATCTGTAATAAGGGTTTTGTATGAAAGCCAACAGATCTTTATGTTGACTCTGTTAATGTTGTCAATACGAACATGTAACAGATCCTCTCCAACCTGGCATTTCTCCATTTGTTGATTAATAATTATAATAATGTGATGTGGTTGATTAATATTTAATAATAATTATAATAATGTGACGGCTGGTTGATTAATATTTAATAATAATATTAATAATAATAATAATAATAATGTGATGGCTGGTTTCAAATAGTTTTATTAAGAAGCAGATCCATGTCAACAAGTACAAACAGAACCTCCCCTTTTAGACCCTGAACAGGCCTGTCTGTCTGTCTCGGTCTGTCTGTCTCGGTCTGTCTGTCTCGGTCTGTCTGTCCTGTCTCGGTCTGTCTGTCCTGTCTCGGTCTGTCTCGGTCGGTCTGTCTGTCTGTCTCGGTCGGTCTGTCTGTCTGTCTCGGTCGGTCTGTCTGTCTGTCTGTCTGTCTCGGTCGGTCTGTCTGTCTGTCTCGGTCTGTCCTGTCTGTCTGTCCTGTCTGTCTGTCCTGTCGGTCTGTCCTGTCGGTCTGTATCGATCTGTCTGTCTGTCCTGTCTGTCTGTATCGATCTGTCTGTCTGTCTCGGTCTGTCTGTCTCTATTTGCTTATGGTGTTTGTGTCTCCCCCTACAGGTCAGTGGGAGGAATACGCGCGTCTCTCTACAACGCTGTGACAGTGGAAGACGTTCAGGCTCTGGCCAATTACATGAAGGAGTTCCTTAAGGAGCATCAATAGGAGAAGGCCATAAAGCACGCTGGACCAATCAGAGCAGGCTATGCTGTTGGATCTGTGGGACCAGGGTTCAGTAAGGTGAAACATTCACAACTTTACAGATGGAGATGCACTGAATAGACCTGACAGCCAATCATATTCTACCTGACAGCCAATCAAATCAAATTATATTAGTTACATGTGCCGAATACAACAGGTGTAGACCTTATTGTGAAATGCTGAATACAACAGCATTATTGTGAAGTGCTTACTTATAAGCCCTTAACCAACAATGTAGTTTTAAAAAATATGGATAAGAAATAAGAGATAAAACTAACAAGTAATTTAATGGCAGCAGTGTATATGATGTATGGGATACATTTCTATCTGACTGTTTTGTAACGTGGAACTTTCCTGAACATGACCCCACACTGACCCCAGACCAGTTCAACACACTGACCCCAGACCAGCTCACTGACCCCAGACCAGCTCACTGACCCCAGACCAGCTCACTGACCCCAGACCAGTTCAACACACTGACCCCAGACCAGCTCACTGACCCCAGACCAGTTCAACACACTGACCCCAGACCAGCTCAACACACTGACCCCAGACCAGCTCACTGACCCCAGACCAGCTCACTGACCCCAGACCAGTTCAACACACTGACCCCAGACCAGCTCACTGACCCCAGACCAGTTCAACACACTGACCCCAGACCAGCTCAACACACTGACCCCAGACCAGCTCACTGACCCCAGACCAGCTCACTGACCCCAGACCAGTTCAACATACTGACCCCAGACCAGCTCACTGACCCCAGACCAGTTCAACACACTGACCCCAGACCAGCTCAACACACTGACCCCAGACCAGCTCACTGACCCCAGACCAGTTCAACACACTGACCCCAGACTGTGGTGTTACTAGTAGTAGAGTCCATGGGTTCAGGGTGCCATTTGGGTCAGACACCATAGTGGCTATAGCTGTGGTGAGGTGCACTTTTTACCAGAGTGTTAGAAAGGTAATGTTACAACGCCTTAACCTTTTTGATATTGTCGCTTGTTAACTCTAGCTGTATCAAGTTAGTGGATTTACTGTAGACGATCCAAGGGCATTTATTTACATGGATAAATGTTAAATCCAGTTTTTCTGTCTAAAGTGTTATTGACATTCCATTAAAAACTAACTCTGTAACTTGTATGTTATTCCTGTCTTCTTTTATTTTGTACTTTATGCACAGTAGATAGTCACTGACACAGGGATGAATCCACGTTACTGAAGAGGTCACTAGTAGAGACACAGGGATGAATCCACGTTACTGAAGAGGTCACTAGTAGAGACACAGGGATGAATCCATGTTACTGACGAGGTCACTAGTAGAGACACGGGGATGAATCCACATTACTGAAGAGGTCACTAGTAGAGACACAGGGATGAATCCACATTACTGAAGAGGTCACTAGTAGAGACACAGGGATGAATCCACGTTACTGAAGAGGTCACTAGTAGAGACACAGGGATGAATCCACGTTACTGAAGAGGTCACTAGTAGAGACACAGGGATGAATCCACGTTACTGAAGAGGTCACTAGTAGAGACAGGGATGAATCCACATTACTGAAGAGGTCACTAGGTAGAGACACAGGGATGAATCCACGTTACTGAAGAGGTCACTAGTAGAGACACAGGGATGAATCCACGTTACTGAAGAGGTCACTAGTAGAGACACAGGGATGAATCCACGTTACTGAAGAGGTCACTAGTAGAGACACAGGGATGAATCCACGTTACTGAAGAGGTCACTAGTAGAGACAGGGATGAATCCACATTACTGAAGAGGTCACTAGTAGAGACACAGGGATGAATCCACGTTACTGAAGAGGTCACTAGTAGAGACACAGGGATGAATCCACATTACTGAAGAGCTCACTAGGTAGAGACACAGGGATGAATCCACGTTACTGAAGAGGTCACTAGTAGAGACACAGGGATGAATCCACGTTACTGAAGAGGTCACTAGTAGAGACACAGGGATGAATCCACGTTACTGAAGAGGTCACTAGTAGAGACACAGGGATGAATCCACGTTACTGAAGAGGTCACTAGTAGAGACACAGGGATGAATCCACATTACTGAAGAGGTCACTAGTAGAGACAGGGATGAATCCACGTTACTGAAGAGGTCACTAGTAGAGACACAGGGATGAATCCACGTTACTGAAGAGGTCACTAGTAGAGACACAGGGATGAATCCACGTTACTGAAGAGGTCACTAGTAGAGACAGGTTAATGTGGTGGTAGGGGGTCACATGAAGTCAACTCTGTTCTGAGGACTAACATAATACAGTATATTTACACAACTCTGTTCTGAGTCTTCACGTGTCCTAAAGAACCGAGTTCCGAGCGGGACCGGGTCCTAAATTCTGGCTTTTGTCTCGGATCTGTGTCGGGTCTGATATAATTGCCACGGGTCTCGGGTATGTATAATTAAAATGTATTTACCAACTGGACCCGATTGGACCCGTCCTCTGTTATTTTAATATGTGTGAGGTGATGAGAACTGCACAAGCTTGTTAATTTTTTTCAGCCAATTACAACTCAATAAAACTTATAGCTTCTGTCCAGCGGAAACTGGTTCCGGCTGTTCCCCTCACGTGCGCCTGCTGCTGAGGAGAGAGGGGCTGCGTTTCAAACTCAAAGTAGACAGCCCTCGGCCCTAAACACTCAGTCCTTGAATGACATTTTACATCGTCACATCCGAGTGTACATTAAATGTCCCTTGCCCAAGCGAGGGGAGAGTGATGATCAGAGAGGCAACGTCCTTGGTGGGAAATCTGGAAGTTGAGCTTAAAAACTACCAACCTAAAGCTATGAATGTACCTAGTAAGCTAATGTATCTAGCTAGCACTCCTGTTAGGTAGCTAGCTACAGTATTAATGTACCTAGTAAGCTAACGTATCTAGCTAGCACTCCTGTTAGGTAGCTAGCTACAGTATTAATGTACCTAGTAAGCTAATGTATCTAGCTAGCACTCCTGTTAGGTAGCTAGCTACAGTATTAATGTACCTAGTAAGCTAATGTATCTAGCTAGCACTCCTGTTAGGTAGCTAGCTACAGTATTAATGTACCTAGTAAGCTAATGTATCTAGCTAGCACTCCTGTTAGGTAGCTAGCTACAGTATTAATGTACCTAGCAAGCTAATGTATCTATCTGACCAGTTTACAGAGGAGTATAGAGTGCAGCGATGTGTCTTATAAGGAGCATTGGTTATCAAAATGTCACGCCAGGGTATGTATACACGGAACACAGACCTTATTTTAAGTGTTTTTTAAAATCCTCTATGGGGAAAATGAATGGTGGAAAAACAATTGGAACCATTTTCCTGTTTGACTGCTAGGTTTTATGGATATTATGACACCTCCACTGTGGGGCTCTATACCAGTGCATTCTTATCAACCTAGCCATTACGAAAATTATATTCTATCAAATAAGCCTCATGTAGCAAATTAGCAACTCAATCTCTCATTGACCTCCATACAAAAATTATTGGAAAGATTTTGGGCTGTGTAAAAATCTCTCTCTCTTTCGCCTTTTCTTTTCTGCATTTGGGCAATAGAGTCCTACATCTCTTTCCCTTTGCTTTTAGGCACTAGAGTCAAATATTTTTTATATACACTGCTGAAAAAAATAAAGGGAACACTTAAACAACACAATGTAACTCCAAGTCAATCACACTTCTGTGAAATCAAACTGTCCACTTAGGAAGCAACACTGATTGACAATAAATTTCACATGCTGTTGTGCAAATGGAATAGAAAACAGGTGGAAATTATAGGCAAATAGCAAGACACCCCCAATAAAGGAGTGGTTCTGCAGGTGGGGACCACAGACCACTTCTCAGTTCCTATGCTTCCTGGCTGATGTTTTGGTCACTTTTGAATGCTGGCGGTGCTTTCACTCTAGTGGTAGCATGAGACGGAGTCTACAACCCACACAAGTGGCTCAGGTAGTGCAGCTCATCCAGGATGGCACATCAATGCGAGCTGTGGCAAGAAGGTTTGCTGTGTCTGTCAGCGTAGTGTCCAGAGCATGGTGGCGCTACCAGGAGACAGGCCAGTACATCAGGAGACGTGGAGGAGGCCGTAGGAGGGCAACAACCCAGCAGCAGGACGGCTACCTCCGCCTTTGTACAAGGAGGAGCAGGAGAAGCACTGCCAGAGCCCTGCAAAATGACCTCCAGCAGGCCACAAATGTGCATGTGTCTGCTCAAACGGTCAGAAACAGACTCCATGAGGGTGGTATGAGGGCCCGACGTCCACAGGTGGGGGTTGTGCTTACAGCCCAACACCGTGCAGGACGTTTGGCATTTGCCAGAGAACACCAAGATTGGCAAATTCGCCACTGGCGCCCTGTGCTCTTCACAGATGAAAGCAGGTTCACACTGAGCACATGTGACAGACGTGACAGAGTCTGGAGATGCCGTGGAGAACGTTCTGCTGCCTGCAACATCCTCCAGCATGACCGGTTTGGCGGTGGGTCAGTCATGGTGTGGGGTGGCATTTCTTTGGGGGGGCCGCACAGCTCTCCATGTGCTCGCCAGAGGTAGCCTGACTGCCATTAGGTACCGAGATGAGATCCTCAGACCCCTTGTGAGACCATATGCTGGTGCGGTTGGCCCTGGGTTCCTCCTAATGCAAGACAATGCTAGACCTCATGTGACTGGAGTGTGTCAGCAGTTCCTGCAAGAGGAAGGCATTGATGCTATGGACTGGCCCGCCCGTTCCCCAGACCTGAATCCAATTGAGCACATCTGGGACATCATGTCTCGCTCCATCCACCAACGCCATGTTGCACCACAGACTGTCCAGGAGTTGGCGGATGCTTTAGTCCAGGTCTGGGAGGAGATCCCTCAGGAGACCATCCGCCACCTCATCAGGAGCATGCCCAGGCGTTGTAGGGAGGTCATACAGGCACGTGGAGGCCACACACACTACTGAGCCTCATTTTGTCTTGTTTTAAGGACATCACATCAAAGTTGGATCAGCCTGTAGTGTGGTTTTCCACTTTAATTTTGAGTGTGACTCCAAATCCAGACCTCCATGGGTTGACAAATTGGATTTCCATTGATTATTTTTGTGTGATTTTGTTGTCAGCACATTCAACTATGTAAAGAAAAAAGTATTTAATAAGATTTTTTATTTCATTCAGATCTAGGATGTGTTGTTTAAGTGTTCCCTTTATTTTTTTGAGCAGTATATATATTCCTACGGGGACCAGTACGAAAAAAAAAAAAAAAAATTATGAAATGTATGCTTTCAATACTGTAAGTCGCTCTGGTTAAGAGCGTCTGCTAAATGACAAATGTAAATGTAAATGTAAAATTTTCATAACTTAACCAGGATAGACCACAGCCTGTCATTTCCAATGGTGGACAGAAAAAAGCAAGGAGATGGGTCGATCCAAGCACGAGCAAGCGAGATCCTGTTGGCGCGTTCTAGCAAGCCTATGCATATTATTCCCTTTAGGGAACACCTATATTCGCCTTTGCACTCCGAAACAAAGCTTTTTTTTTTACTTTTGCAAAGGGAAAAGTCTACAAAACTTCCACTCTGTTCATAACATATTGTAGTTTTGGGAACAGAAAACTGTTTTGAGATCTAATGCTTCATCGAAAAATGTCTTCCAAAAGCCAACATAAAAAAATAAACAAAATAAACTTCTCCCACTGCCGGCTATTGGGCTTCCTCTCACTACCATATTTGGTAGTGAGTGGAAACGCCAAGCGGATGCTTCACATTTATACATCCGGTTAAAATATCTGTGTCATTGTTCTATCTATATATATATATATATATATATATATATCTATGGTACTTCCGCAAACTCTCATACAATTCAAAACTTCCGGTTTAGTCAAACGACGAAGTCTATTTTCATATTTTGGCTAGCTAGCGACCTGGTTTATGAAATAAGTTTAATAGTAATTTATTAACACCGCAATCAAAATGGGGAAGCGTCAACATCAGAAGGATAAAATGTAAGTTTTGAGTATAATATGTTCAAGTATGTAACGTCAAAAAGCTTGATAAAGTAGCCAGCCAACTAACGGAGAGCAAAGAAACAGGTTAGCTGCTAGCTATATATCTGCGCTAGCAGAGAGGAAGATAACGAAGCGAGAGATGTGTCCTTTTTGTATGGAGGTCTATGCGAGTGTTGAATTACGTGAGGGTTATTTGATCGAAGATACGTTTCGTGACTACAGCTGGCTTCGCTAACTAGTTAGATGTTGAAGAATTGTGTTCACCCTCACCGTGTTGTATCACACGTTACCCTGTAGTCGTGCCAGACAGACTCAGACCCTTGTATTTAGCTTGCTAACGTAACGCTAGCTAAACGGTTAGCATCGTCGCTAGTGTAATATATATATATATATATACTTTTTTTAAAAATATTTATTATTTATATATATTTTATATTTATTATTTATTTATATATAATTGGTGGTTAGCTAGCTAGCTAACCAGACTACAGGTTTGATATGATATAACTTTCAATACGACCTGGCTAGCTAAACTTCCTGTTGGATGGTTTCAACTCTGATTTGCTATCTAACGTTAGGTCTCCAACATTCGAGGGTCAGCCTGTTCCATTAAAATTATTTTATTGTGGTATTTCGTGTCATGTCTTACTACTGTAGTACTGTTTGTCCATATGCTAGCTAACAGCAACAAGCCCAGACGAGCTAGCTGCTGGTTGCATAGTAACGGCGGTACCAGTAGTGAACCTGGTCCGGGTTTCCATTCGACACAGCTGGAATTTGGCCCTCGTTTTTAAATGTCGATTAAAATAGGGATTAATTGTCGATTAAAATAGGGATTAATTGTCGATTAAAATAGGGATTAATTGTCGATTACAATAGGGATTAATTGTCTAGAATGGTCCCACCCGATATCGCTTGCCTTCAATCGTTGAGGACATGTCAAGTATAATAATTGGTGCTAGCTAGTAACTACCTAGCTTTTGCTAGACTAACTTTAGCTAACTACTTATTATTTTCCCGATTTTTATAAAATTGAAGTCCGGTTGACAGCCCGTATTTCCATTTTTTTAGGTAGGGTTTAATTTGTGATAGGGAGAACTTCGTCAGCGTTTTGTAACTTTAGCCTGTGTATGCTAGCCATACTGGATCATTTACTTAAAATGTTGTTTTCTGAACATGTTGCCATCTAACCAAGCTTTCCAGTTTGATAAAAATATTTTTGCTATCCTGCTTCTAAAGTTCAAGGGCTGTATCACAGTTTGTTCCTCTTCGTTTTGTCTCCAGGTACATCACATGTGCTGAGTACACCCATTTCTATGGTGGGAAAAGATCAGGTAGGATTCTTTGACATTGTTCCTTAAGAGGCGTAGAAGAACACAGTTCTTCACTACTAAACATACTGAATCATGTTGATGATTAGGAACAGTTCTTCACTACTAAACATACTGAATCATGTTGATGATTAGGAACAGTTCTTCACTACTAAACATACTGAATCATGTTGATGATTAGGAACAGTTCTTCACTACTAAACCTACTGAATCATGTTGATGATTAGGAACAGTTCTTCACTACTAAACCTACTGAATCATGTTCATGATTAGGAACAGTTCTTCACTACTAAACATACTGAATCATGTTGATGATTAGGAACAGTTCTTCACTACTAAACATACTGAATCATGTTGATGATTAGGAACAGTTCTTCACTACTAAACATACTGAATCATGTTGATGATTAGGAACAGTTCTTCACTACTAAACATACTGAATCATGTTGATGATTAGGAACAGTTCTTCACTACTAAACATACTGAATCATGTTGATGATTAGGAACAGTTCTTCACTACTAAACATACTGAATCATGTTGATGATTAGGAACAGTTCTTCACTACTAAACATACTGAATCATGTTGATGATTAGGAACAGTTCTTCACTACTAAACATACTGAATCATGTTGATGATTAGGAACAATTCTTCACTACTAAACATACTGAATCATGTTGATGATTAGGAACAGTTCTTCACCAACAATGTTGATGCATTCTCTTTTTTTATATCTCTTTAAGAAATTCCAAAGTCAAATTTTCGACGTCTTCCATTTGACCATTGCAGGTAATAACATTATTCCACCAGTCCAGAGCAAAAGTACAGTTTGTAAGAGGCAAAATACCGTAGCGACCTTAGTGTTGACATTCGAATGTAAGGTCTTTGTAGTGGTGCTAAACTTTAATTGTGTGTACTCAATAATCTTGCCCCTGTTGCATTTCAGCTTGTCTCTACAGCCGTTTGAATATCCCATGTGCACTCCTGAGGGAATCGTCTTTGACCTGCTGTAAGTTGAGATCTATATGTAGTTCTATGATATACCTTGGCTGGTTTAGTCTGGAAGGTTGTTTACTGATGGTAAAGTGAAGCTGAAATCTCTAATAGTACTGTCATTTTTATGCCTGGTTTATAACCAACGTATGTACGTATGACAGAACTACAAGTAGCTACGCAAAATGGCGTTGCGTAGCAAAACCACGCAGGTGTGTACAACCCCTCAATTTATCTCGACGCAGGATCGCCATTTTGCTAAGCATTCTTGCTTTGTATATGTAGAGTAAGTATAAACCAGCCTGTAGTGTTGACCAACCCCTCTGTGTCCTGTGCTTTAGGAGCATCGTTCCTTGGATAAAGAAGTTTGGCACCAATCCCATCTCTGGAGAGGTAAGTAGTCAACCAATCACAACAGGATTTGTTCCTGGCAGGTCTAAGAAATATATATTATTTTAAGCATGACAGTACCTCTCCCAGCCACTGGAGGGAGTCAACCCCCACAGCATGTTGAGGCGGTCATCTGAGTCAGAGATCTGTATATAATGACGAGATGCTCATGACTCCGACAAGCTTCGGTCCAAAGTAATGCATTGGACTTATTTTAGACAGATTTTGGTTAGAGTGAAACCTCTGGCTTGGCCTCTTCCTCTCTGGCTGAGTGCCTGTCTTCCCCTGTGGACTTTACAGGTAAGCCCCCCTAGCACACCAGCTACCATTCTCTCCTCTATTAAAGTAACTGAATTTCAACTTGGTGGATAAAACACATGTCCAGATCACGCCATGACAGTTATTTACATGTGCACCAACTGATAGATGAGACGTGCTCGTATCAGCGTGCACGTGTGTCAGTGTGTGTGTGTGTGTGGGTGAGAGAGAGAGAGAGAGAGAGACACTTAATGTGTGTCCGTCCAGCTGGATCCTGCTGTCAGGATTGATTAGTCTGGCTGCAGAGAGATGTTTCTAGACCAGGGGTAAACAACCCTGGTCCCGGAGTGCTGCATTTTTTTTGATTTAACCGACCTGGAAGACCAGGTGTATTGAATGAATTAAGACAATCATTGAACTGATCAATTAGCTCAGTTGGTCAGGTGTGGTGCCTCGTTGGAACCAAATCCTGCTTTACCTGCGGTTGTCTATCCCTGTTCGAGACACGTCTGGACTCGTCCTGCTGAGGCGCTTGCGCTCTCTCTCCACTTGTGAAGGAATAACCCAGGGGTCGTTCCACCTCAAAGCACAAGAACAAGGATTTCAGCTTCCACCATCTGGGATGGTTCTGAAATCATTTCTGTAGTTAGTAACATATGATTATAATTTCTGAAGCATTATTTTGTTTACATTTTAATGTGATCTCTGATACATTAAGGTAATTAATTGCACCCAAATTGGCCATTTACATTTTTTTTTTTTTACAGTATTTGGATAATATTCAATATAATACCCAACATCCAATTTGGACCAAACTTCTTCCTTCTAATGAGTAAGTTGTATCAAATGGACCAGTCCCACCCCGACAACAGTTCAATTAAAAAACGACAAGTATACAGTATCAGTTCTTTGTTTGACAAGTAGTATGGAGCTGCAGCTTGCGGGGCTTTATGATGGCCACTCCAATACCTTGACTGTGTTGTCCTTAGGCCATTTTGCCACAACTTTGGAAGTATTCTTGGGGTCATTGTCCATTAGGAAGACCCATTTGCGACCAAGCTTTAACTTCCTGACTAGTGTCTTGAGATGTTGCTTCAATATATCCACATAATTTTCCTTCTCATGATGCCATCTGTTTTGTGAAGTGCACCAGTCCCTCCTGCAGCAAAGCACCCCCACAACATGATGCTGCCACCCCCGTGCTTCACGGTTGGGATGGTGTTCTTCGGCTTGCAAGCCTCCCCCTTTTTCCTCCAAACATAACCATGGTCGTTATGGCCAAACAGTTCTGTTTTTGTTTCATCAGACCAGAGGACATTTCTCCAAAAAGTACGATCTTTGTCCCCATGTGCAGTTGCAAACCTTAGTCTTTTTTATGCCGGTTTTGGAGCAGTGGCTACTTCCTTGCTGAGTGGCCTTTCAGGTTATGTCGATATAGGACTCGTTTTACTGTGGATATAGATACTTTTGTACCTGTTTCCTCCAGCATCTTCACAAAGGTCCTTTGATGCTGTTCTGGGATTGATTTGCACTTTTCGCATTAAAGTACGTTCATCTCTAGGAGACAGAACGCGTCTCCTTCCTGAGCGTTATGATGGCTGCGTGGTCCCATGGTGTTTATACTTGCGTACTATTGTTTGTACAGATGAACGTGGTACCTTCAGGCGTTTGGAAATTGCTCCCAAGGATGAACCAGACTTGTGGACTACAGGTCTTGGCTGATTTCTTTTGATTTTCCCATGATGTCAAGCAAGTTTGAAGGTAGGCCTTGAAATACATCCATAGGTACACCTCCAATAGGCTAATTTACATCATTTGAGTCAATCAGAAGCTTCTAAAGCCGTGACATCATTTTATGGAATTTTCCAAGCTGTATAAAGGCACAGTCAACTTAGTGTATGTAATCGTCTGACCCACTGGAATTGTGATACAGTGAATTATAAGTGAAATAATCTGTCTGTAAACAATTGTTGGAAAAATTACTTGTCATGCACAAAGTAGATGTCCTAACCGACTTGCCAAAACTATAGTTTGTTAACAAGAAATTTGTGGAGAGGTTAAAAAAATAGTTTTAATGACTCCAACCTAAGTGTACGTAAACTTCCGACTTCAACTGTAAGTATTCAGACCCTTTACTCAGTACTTTGTTGAAGGACCTTTGGCAGCGATTACAGCCTCGAGTCTTCTTGGGTATGATGCTGCAAGCTTGGCACACCTGTATTTGGGGAGTTTCTCCCATTCTTCTCTGCTGATCCTCTCAAGCTCTGTCGGGTTGGATGAGGAGCGTCGCTAATTTCAGGTCTTTCCACATATGATCGCTCGGGTTCAAGTCCGGCCTCTGGCTGGGCCACTCAAAGACATTCAGAAACTTGACCTGAAGCCACTCCTGCGCCTATCTATCTATCTAAAAAAAATATATAAATCTGCTCAGAGAAATTAGTCATTGAAGTCGCATGCATTATTTACCATAAAGTACCAGGATTTGACCGCTAGAGGCCGCTGTTCCTGGTATTGCTCCACACTATCCATTTTTCTGGTCTCTTGCGTGTTTTATAATATATTACAACATTACCTCTTCAACTTTGGGTAGAAAACCAATTGGCTCCTTTTTATAAATAATAAATCATCAATTCAAGCAAATCCTGGGAGCCAGTACATTACAATGATCTATTTTACTTTATGGTGATTGAATGCTGAGTTAAGGCTCCCAGGCTTGGACAGACCAGATACAAATTCACTAAGCACTAAGGTGTGAAGTAAAGGGCGTCGAGGCCTTTGGGGCCCAACAAGTGGCAGGAGTCTTTGAAGCGTCCTCTGAATCCCCCTCCTGCTGTTCACAGATCATTCACTGGCATTTTCTACAAGAAATCTGCCTCCAGAAATAAAAGCTTCTCCCAAGTGGGTGTGACACCTACTCCTTTTGCCTGCTGCACTACTGCTTGGATTCCACCTGGTGATCTGTTCACCGTCTGCCGTGGCCTGTCTCCCGAGCGTTCGCTTGCCTCCAGCACTCGCGCACTGTTGGGGCGGGTGACTCAACTTACAATGGCCCCAAGTCGTGTTTTTATTTATTTATTCATTTATTCATTTTTTTCTTCATTTGTGCATTTTGCTATTTTGCCTCATGACTCCTTCATGCTTTGTTGACTACAAACTTTCTTAACCCAACCGTAGGAAAGACTGTTTGTTCCCACACTCAGAACTCTGACTGTCTATTGGTTACACAGACTTTTGGCCTCCCATCATATTCTAACCACCTCTCGCCGGCTTTGTATTCATGTTACCTGATGAAATTGCTGTTTGATATGATCTTGTTGCCATCTGATGCACATTCAGATGTCATAAATCAGCATTGCAGAGCTCTCCCTGTCCTCTGCCGTGCCTTGATTGTATTACTGCTGATGATATCTGGAAATGTACATGTACTCCGTGGCCCATCTACTGTTTCTGGCCCCAATTCTGACTTGTGCTCTGATATCTGCTTCACTGATTTCTGCCCTCGCCTGGGTTTTCTGCACATTAAAACTAGAAGCTTATTACCTAAAATGGATCAATTGAAAGTGTGAGTTCACAGCTCTGATCCAGATGTGTTGGTCATTACTGAGATGTGGTTACTGAGATGTGGTTAAGAAAGAGTGTTTTGAAAACTGATGTTAACCTTTCTGGTTATAATCTTTTTTTCGTCAAGACAGATCTTCCCGAGGTGGTGGAGTGGCAATCTTTACCAAGGATCACCTTCAGTGCTTGGTTGTCTCCACCAAGTCTGTCCCCAAACAATTTGATTTGCTGGTTTTAAGCATTTACATTTTCAAATAGCACTTTGTTGACTGTTGCTGGGTGCTATCGTCCTCCATCAGCACCGGCCTGTACCCTACCTGCCCTAAACTCTCTACTGGCCACTTACACTAAGTTTGAATTTGTCCTGCTAGGTGATCTAAACTGGGACATGCTTAACCCACCTGACCAAGTCCTAAAGCAATCTTAGTCAGATTATTACTAATCCCACAAGGTATGACTCCAAACACCCAGAAAAGGCTACTCTCCTCGATGTTATCCTCACAAATAATCCTGATAGGTATCAGTCTGGTGTTTTCTGTAATGAGCTTAGTGATCACTGTTTTACAGCCTGTGTTTGTAATGGCTGCTCAGTTGAACGACCTGTCCTGATTTGTCAAAGATGCTTGCTAAAAAAAACTTTAATGAGCAAGCCTTCCTTCATGAACTGACCTCTGTAAAATGGTACAGAATCAGCTTGATCCCCTCTGTCGAAGACGCTTGGACCTTCTTTTTTGATATTTTTCAGTGGTATTGTTAACAAACACGCCCCCATAAAGAAAATGAGAATTTAAAACAGGTTCAGCCCGTGGTTCGACCGTGATCTTGCAGAGTTACTCCACCTCAAGAATTGAATTTGGCGAAAGGCTCGGCACACGTATATTCAGGCTGACTGGCTCTCATTCAGGCAAATGAGAAGTAAGTGCCCTCAGGCTATATGGAAGGCAAAAGTTAGTTACTTTAAGGAGCAGTTCTCTCTGTGGGTCTAACCCCAAGAACTTCTGGAAAACGGTTAGAAGACCTGGAGAATAAACCCTCCTCCTCACAGCTTCCCATGTCCCTTAATGTTGATGATGTGGTTGTTACTGACAAGAAGCACATGGCTGAGCTCTTTAATCACCACTTCATTAAGTCAGGATTCCTATTTGACTCAGCCATGCCTCCTTGCCCGTCCAACAGTTCCTCATCTCCCACCCCTTCTAATGCGACTATCCCCGATGCTCCTCCCTATTTTTCACCTGCCCCGCTATAAAGTCTCTCCCTGCAGGCTGAGGTGCTAAAGGAGCTCCTTAAACTTTACCCCCAAAAAAACCATCTGAGTCAGATGGTTTAGACCCTTTCTTCTTTCACGGCAAAGTCTACACCCAATGTATTCGGCACGTGACAAAATACGATTTGGACCAGATCAGATGTACTATATTTAATGAATATACATTAAAAATGTCCAATTAAGGTGCAATCAATTAGCAATCAATTAGCTTAATTGAACAAAAGAATGCTTCAGGAATAGCTGTTTTTAACTACAGGAAGCATTCAGAGCAATCTGAGATGGTATGTGTCATGGCTAACTGAAATGACCTGAAACCACTCTATCAGCATGTGGTGATGGTATGTGTCATGGCTAACTGAAATAACCTGAAACCACTCTATCAGCATGTGGTGATGGTATGTGTCATGGCTAACTGAAATGACCTGAAACCACTCTATCAGCATGTGGTGATGGTATGTGTCATGGCTAACTGAAATGACCTGAAACCACTCTATCAGCATGTGGTGATGGTATGTGTCATGGCTAACTGAAATGACCTGAAACCAGTCTATTAGCATGTGGTGATGGTATGTGTCATGGCTAACTGAAATGACCTGAAACCACTCTATCAGCATGTGGTGATGGCTTTAGGGCAGGAGGGGGGAGATCATAGTGTCTGTCTGTACCTGCTGTTCTGTCTGTTACTGTACTGTGTTAATTTTGTATGGTCTCTGATGCATCAAGTCTGTATGTTTTATAGACCTCTGCTATATATATATATATGTTTAATTTATTCTGTACAGTAGTCTGACCAACACTGAGTCTGTACATTATAGACAGATGTATCATTTATTCTCTACAGTAGTTCTAAGCATTGCTCTACTCTGCCTCATTTAATAGACTAGACTGCCCACGCTCTCAACCTCCTCCTCTCTCCCTCTACTCTCTCTCTATCTATCTCTCTCTCCCTCCCACTCTATCATCTCTCTCTCTACTCTCTCCCTCTCCTTCTACTCTCTCCCTCTCCTTCTACTCTCTCCCTCTCCTTCTACTCTCTCCCTCTACTCCTACACTCTCTCTCTCTCTCTCTCTCCCTCTCTCCCTCTACTTCTACTCTCTCTCTCTATCTATTGAATCTCACCCTCCCCACCAGGCACATTCTCATTGATTCTCTTCTCCCCCAGAAACTGGAAGCCAAGTCCCTCATCAAGCTAAACTTCGCCAAGAACAATGATGGTAGGTTTTTCAGTGAATTTGGAAAGTTTCCGAATGACCTCCCATTCATCAACTTTAGTCTCTGAAGTCTTTAACTGACTACAAAACCATCGTCGTGGGGCAGACTGCTAACTGACTACAGGGCCGTCGTCGTAGGGCAGACTGCTAACTGACTACAGAGCCGTCGTCGTGGGGCAGACTGCTAACTGACTACAGGGTCGTCGTCGTGGGGCAGACTGCTAACTGACTACAGGGCCGTCGTAGGGCAGACTGCTAACTGACTACAGGGCCGTCGTCGTAGGGCAGACTGCTAACTGACTACAGAGCCGTCATCGTGGGGCAGACTGCTAACTGACTACAGGGCCGTCGTCGTAGGGCAGACTGCTAACTGACTACAGAGCCGTCGTCGTGGGGCAGACTGCTAACTGACTACAGAGCCGTCGTCGTGGGGCAGACTGCTAACTGACTACAGGGCCGTCGTCGTGGGGCAGACTGCTAACTGACTACAGGGCCGTCGTAGGGCAGACTGCTAACTGACTACAGGGCCGTCGTAGGGCAGACTGCTAACTGACTACAGGGCCGTCGTCGTGGGGCAGACTGCTAACTGACTACAGGGCCGTCGTCGTGGGGCAGACTGCTAACTGACTACAGAGCCGTCGTCGTGGGGCAGACTGCTAACTGACTACAGAACCGTCGTCGTGGGGCAGACTGCTAACTGACTACAGAGCCGTCGTCGTGGGGCAGACTGCTAACTGACTACAGAGCCGTCGTCGTGGGGCAGACTGCTAACTGACTACAGAGCCGTCGTCGTGGGGCAGACTGCTAACTGACTACAGAGCCGTCGTCGTGGGGCAGACTGCTAACTGACTACAGGGCCGTCGTCGTGGGGCGGACTGCTAACTGACTACAGGGCCGTCGTCGTGGGGCAGACTGCTAACTGACTACAGAGCCGTCGTCGTGGGGCGGACTGCTAACTGACTACAGAGCCGTCGTCGTGGGGCGGACTGCTAACTGACTACAGAGCCGTCGTCGTGGGGCGGACTGCTAACTGACTACAGGGCCGTCGTCGTGGGGCGGACTGCTAACTGACTACAGGGCCGTCGTCGTGGGGCGGACTGCTAACTGACTACAGGGCCGTCGTCGTGGGGCGGACTGCTAACTGACTACAGGGCCGTCGTCGTGGGGCGGACTGCTAACTGACTACAGGGCCGTCGTCGTGGGGCAGACTGCTAACTGACTACAGGGCCGTCGTCGTGGGGCAGACTGCTAACTGACTACAGAGCCGTCGTCGTGGGGCAGACTGCTAACTGACTACAGAGCCGTCGTCGTGGGGCAGACTGCTAACTGACTACAGAGCCGTCGTCGTGGGGCAGACTGCTAACTGACTACAGAGCCGTCGTCGTGGGGCAGACTGCTAACTGACTACAGAGCCGTCGTCGTGGGGCAGACTGCTAACTGACTACAGAGCCGTCGTCGTGGGGCAGACTGCTAACTGACTACAGAGCCGTCGTCGTGGGGCAGACTGCTAACTGACTACAGAGCCGTCGTCGTGGGGCAGACTGCTGACTACAGAGCCGTCGTCGTGGGGCAGACTGCTAACTGACTACAGAGCCGTCGTCGTGGGGCGGACTGCTAACTGACTACAGAGCCGTCGTCGTGGGGCGGACTGCTAACTGACTACAGGGCCGTCGTCGTGGGGCGGACTGCTAACTGACTACAGAGCCGTCGTCGTGGGGCAGACTGCTAACTGACTACAGAGCCGTCGTCGTGGGGCAGACTGCTAACTGACTACAGAGCCGTCGTCGTGGGGCAGACTGCTAACTGACTACAGAGCCGTCGTCGTGGGGCAGACTGCTAACTGACTACAGAGCCGTTGTCGTGGGGCAGACTGCTAACTGACTACAGAGCCGTCGTGGTAACTACACTTCCTTTCCTTTTCATTTGGCCAGGTAAATACCACTGTCCCGTCCTGTACACAGTCTTCACAAACAACTCCCATATCGTCACCAACAAGCTCACTGGCAATGTGTTCTCTCACGAGGTAAGGTCTTCTGTGGGGGTTTTAAGTAACCAGCAGGTAGCCTAGTGGTTAGAGGCAGGTAGCCTAGTGGTTAGAGCGTTGGTCTAGTAACCAGCAGGTAGCCTAGTGGTTAGAGCGTTGGACTAGTAACCAGCAGGTAGCCTAGTGGTTAGAGGCGGGTAGCCTAGTGGTTAGAGGGTTGGACTAGTAACCAGCAGGTAGCCTAGTGGTTAGAGCGTTGGACTGGTAACCAGCAGGTAGCCTAGTGGTTAGAGCGTTGGACTGGTAACCAGCAGGTAGCCTAGTGGTTAGAGGGTTGGACTGGTAACCAGCAGGTAGCCTAGTGGTTAGAGCGTTGGACTGGTAACCAGCAGGTAGCCTAGTGGTTAGAGGCGGGTAGCCTAGTGGTTAGAGGCGGGTAGCCTAGTGGTTAGAGCGTTGGACTGGTAACCAGCAGGTAGCCTAGTGGTTAGAGCGTTGGACTGGTAACCAGCAGGTAGCCTAGTGGTTAGAGCGTTGGACTGGTAACCAGCAGGTAGCCTAGTGGTTAGAGCGTTGGACTGGTAACCAGCAGGTAGCCTAGTGGTTAGAGCTTTGGACTAGTAATCAGCAGGTAGCCTAGTGGTTAGAGCTTTGGACTAGTAATCAGCAGGTAGCCTAGTGGTTAGAGCGTTGGACTAGTAACCAGAAGGTTGCAAGATTGAATCCCAGAGCTGACAAGGTATAAATCTGTCGTTCTGCCCCTGAACAAGGCAGTTAACCCACTGTTCCTAGGCCGTCATTGTAAAAGAATAATTTGTTCTTAACTGACTTGCCTAGTTAAATAAAGGTTAAATAAAGGTTAAATAAAGGTTAAATAAAGGTAAAATAGGCACCCACCTGATGATGATGATGAAGATTCCATACGTTGTCTTTACCTCAGGCTGTGGAACAGCTCAACGTCAAGACGAAGAGTTACAGAGACCTGCTGTCTGATGAACCATTCACCAGACAGGACATCATCACCCTGCAGGTATTCCATATGGATGTTTTACTGATCTTCATTGTGTCTGTGCTGAGCCTGAAGCCTGCTAAGCATCATGGGAAATGTAGTATTCAGGTTGTAAATGTAGTCCTGAGTCCTTAACTTTGTCTGGTGTTTTGTTTCTACATGACAGGATCCCACCAACCTGGATAAGTTCAATGTCTCGGACTTCTTCCACGTCAAGAACAACCTCAAAGTACTGGACCCTGGTGGGTAACTGTTGGGCTGAGTCCCAAATGGTCAACTATTCCCTGTCTATTGCACCATAGGGCTCTGGTCTAAAGTAGGGCTCTGGTCTAAAGTAGGGGGCCATAGGGCTCTGGTCTAAAGTAGTGCACTATATAGGGGGTAGGGGGCCATAGGGCTCTGGTCTAAAGTAGTGCACTATATAGGGTGTCATAGGGCTCTGGTCTAAAGTAGTGCACTCTATTGGGAATAGGGTGCCATTTGGGACGTACATGTTTGATGTAAGGACCTGTCTGGATGTTCCTGTTTTGAGATGAGGAGGAAGTAGTGTTTTTTCTAAACTACAATCCTTTTGCTGTGTGTAGATGAGGAGAAGGCAAAGCTGGACCCTGGGTACCACCTGAACAGCACTAACCTGGAGACCAGAGAGACACTGGCTGAGCTCTACAAGGATTACAAAGGAGATGCTCTGCTGGCCTCCACCATGAAGGAACCACAGGCCAAAAAGACTGACAAACTTAACGCAGTGAATACACACACACCTGTCTCTCTGTGTCTCTCTCTCTCTCTCTCTGTCTCTCTCTCTCTCTCTCTCTCTCTCTCTCTCTCTCTCTCTCTCTCTGTGTCTCTCTCTGTCTCTCTCTGTCTCCTCTTGTTCTCTCTCAATTCAGTAGACTTTATTGACATGGCCCGTTAAATGACTTCCATTGTCATAGTATACATATAACAACATCAATAAGGTATCAATGATGGTAGTAGTGGAAATGGAACTACAACATCAATAAGGTATAGCCAGACTCTGTCCTCTCTGGGCAGCCAGACTCTGTCCTCTCTGGGCAGCCAGACTCTGTCCTCTCTGGGCAGCCAGACTCTGTCCTCTCTGGGCAGCCAGACTCTGTCCTCTCTGGGCAGCCAGACTCTGTCCTCTCTGGGCAGCCAGACTCTGTCCTCTCTGGGCAGCCAGACTCTGTCCTCTCTGGGCAGCCAGGTTTGTCTGTGACGACTGGTCTCTATAGCCAGATTGTCCTCTCTGGGCAGCCAGGTTTGTCTGTGATGACCGGTCTCTATAGGCAGAATGTGCTCTCTGGGCAGCCAGGTTTGTCTGTGATGACCGGTCTCTGTAGCCAGACTGTGTCCTCTCTGGGCAGCCAGGTTTGTCTGTGATGACCGGTCTCTGTAGCCAGACTGTCCTCTCTGGGCAGCCAGGTTTGTCTGTGATGACCGGTCTCTATAGCCAGACTGTCCTCTCTGGGCAGCCAGGTTTGTCTGTGATGACCGGTCTCTGTAGCCAGACTGTCCTCTCTGGGCAGCCAGGTTTGTCTGTGATGACCGGTCTCTATAGCCAGACTGTCCTCTCTGGGCAGCCAGGTTTGTCTGTGACGACTGGTCTCTATAGCCAGACTGTCCTCTCTGGGCAGCCAGGTTTGTCTGTGATGACCGGTCTCTGTAGCCAGACTGTCCTCTCTGGGCAGCCAGGTTTGTCTGTGATGACCGGTCTCTATAGCCAGACTGTCCTCTCTGGGCAGCCAGGTTTGTCTGTGACGACTGGTCTCTATAGCCAGACTGTCCTCTCTGGGCAGCCAGGTTTGTCTGTGATGACCGGTCTCTGTAGCCAGACTGTCCTCTCTGGGCAGCCAGGTTTGTCTGTGACGACTGGTCTCTATAGCCAGACTGTCCTCTCTGGGCAGCCAGGTTTGTCTGTGATGACCGGTCTCTGTAGCCAGACTGTCCTCTCTGGGCAGCCAGGTTTGTCTGTGACGACTGGTCTCTATAGCCAGATTGTCCTCTCTGGGCAGCCAGGTTTGTCTGTGATGACCGGTCTCTGTAGCCAGACTGTCCTCTCTGGGCAGCCAGGTTTGTCTGTGACGACTGGTCTCTATAGCCAGATTGTCCTCTCTGGGCAGCCAGGTTTGTCTGTGATGACCGGTCTCTATAGGCAGAATGTGCTCTCTGGGCAGCCAGGTTTGTCTGTGATGACTGGTCTCTGTAGCCAGACTGTGTCCTCTCTGGGCAGCCAGGTTTGTCTGTGATGACCGGTCTCTGTAGCCAGACTGTCCTCTCTGGGCAGCCAGGTTTGTCTGTGATGACCGGTCTCTATAGCCAGACTGTCCTCTCTGGGCAGCCAGGTTTGTCTGTGATGACCGGTCTCTGTAGCCAGACTGTCCTCTCTGGGCAGCCAGGTTTGTCTGTGATGACCGGTCTCTGTAGCCAGACTGTCCTCTCTGGGCAGCCAGGTTTGTCTGTGATGACCGGTCTCTATAGGCAGAATGTGCTCTCTGGGCAGCCAGGTTTGTCTGTGATGACTGGTCTCTGTAGCCAGACTGTGTCCTCTCTGGGCAGCCAGGTTTGTCTGTGATGACCGGTCTCTGTAGCCAGACTGTCCTCTCTGGGCAGCCAGGTTTGTCTGTGATGACCGGTCTCTGTAGCCAGACTGTCCTCTCTGGGCAGCCAGGTTTGTCTGTGATGACTGGTCTCTGTAGCCAGACTGTCCTCTCTGGGCAGCCAGGTTTGTCTGTGATGACTGGTCTCTATAGGCAGCCTGTCCTCTCTGGGCAGCCAGGTTTGTCTGTGATGACCGGTCTCTATAGCCAGACTGTCCTCTCTGGACAGCCAGGTTTGTCTGTGACGACTGGTCTCTATAGCCAGACTGTCCTCTCTGGGCAGCCAGGTTTGTCTGTGATGACCGGTCTCTATAGCCAGACTGTCCTCTCTGGGCAGCCAGGTTTGTCTGTGACGACTGGTCTCTATAGCCAGACTGTCCTCTCTGGACAGCCAGGTTTGTCTGTGATGACTGGTCTCTGTAGCCAGACTGTCCTCTCTGGGCAGCCAGGTTGGTCTGTGATGACTGGTCTCTATAGCCAGACTGTCCTCTCTGGGCAGCCAGGTTTGTCTGTGATGACTGGTCTCTATAGGCAGCCTGTCCTCTCTGGGCAGCCAGGTTTGTCTGTGATGACTGGTCTCTATAGCCAGCCTGTCCTCTCTGGGCAGCCAGGTTTGTCTGTGATGACTGGTCTCTATAGCCAGCCTGTCCTCTCTGGGCAGCCAGGTTTGTCTGTGATGACCGGTCTCTGTAGCCAGACTGTCCTCTCTGGGCAGCCAGGTTTGTCTGTGATGACTGGTCTCTATAGCCAGCCTGTCCTCTCTGGGCAGCCAGGATTGTCTGTGATGACCGGTCTCTGTAGCCAGACTGTCCTCTCTGGGCAGCCAGGTTTGTCTGTGATGACCGGTCTCTGTAGCCAGACTGTCCTCTCTGGGCAGCCAGGTTTGTCTGTGATGACTGGTCTCTATAGCCAGTCTGTCCTCTCTGGGCAGCCAGGATTGTCTGTGATGACCGGTCTCTATAGCCAGACTGTCCTCTCTGGGCAGCCAGGTTTATCTGTGATGACTGGTCTCTATAGCCAGACTCTGTCCTCTCTGGGCAGCCAGGTTTGTCTGTGATGACCGGTCTCTATAGCCAGACTGTCCTCTCTGGGCAGCCAGGTTTGTCTGTGATGACTGGTCTCTATAGCCAGCCTGTCCTCTCTGGGCAGCCAGGATTGTCTGTGATGACCGGTCTCTGTAGCCAGACTGTCCTCTCTGGGCAGCCAGGTTTGTCTGTGATGACCGGTCTCTGTAGCCAGACTGTCCTCTCTGGGCAGCCAGGTTTGTCTGTGATGACTGGTCTCTATAGCCAGCCTGTCCTCTCTGGGCAGCCAGGATTGTCTGTGATGACCGGTCTCTATAGCCAGACTGTCCTCTCTGGGCAGCCAGGTTTATCTGTGATGACTGGTCTCTATAGCCAGACTCTGTCCTCTCTGGGCAGCCAGGTTTGTCTGTGATGACCGGTCTCTATAGCCAGACTGTCCTCTCTGGGCAGCCAGGTTTGTCTGTGATGACCGGTCTCTATAGCCAGACTGTCCTCTCTGGGCAGCCAGGTTTGTCTGTGATGACCGGTCTCTATAGCCAGACTGTCCTCTCTGGGCAGCCAGGTTTGTCTGTGATGACTGGTCTCTATAGCCAGACTGTCCTCTCTGGGCAGCCAGGTTTATCTGTGACGACTGGTCTCTATAGCCAGACTGTCCTCTCTGGGCAGCCAGGTTTGTCTGTGATGACTGGTCTCTATAGCCAGACTGTCCTCTCTGGGCAGCCAGGTTTATCTGTGACGACCGGTCTCTATAGCCAGACTGTCCTCTCTGGGCAGCCAGGTTTATCTGTGACGACTGGTCTCTATAGCCAGACTGTCCTCTCTGGACAGCCAGGTTTATCTGTGACGACTGGTCTCTATAGCCAGACTCTGTCCTCTCTGGGCAGCCAGGTTGGTCTGTGATGACTGGTCTCTATAGCCAGACTGTCCTCTCTAGGCAGCCAGGTTGGTCTGTGATGACTGGTCTCTATAGCCAGACTGTCCTCTCTAGGCAGCCAGGTTGGTCTGTGATGACTGGTCTCTATAGCCAGACTGTCCTCTCTAGGCAGCCAGGTTTGTCTGTGATGACCGGTCTCTATAGCCAGACTGTCCTCTCTGGGCAGCCAGGTTTGTCTGTGATGACTGGTCTCTATAGCCAGACTGTCCTCTCTGGGCAGCCAGGTTTGTCTGTGATGACTGGTCTCTATAGCCAGACTGTCCTCTCTGGGCAGCCAGGTTTGTCTGTGATGACCGGTCTCTATAGCCAGACTGTCCTCTCTGGACAGCCAGGTTTGTCTGTGATGACTGGTCTCTATAGCCAGACTGTCCTCTCTGGGCAGCCAGGTTTGTCTGTGATGACTGGTCTCTATAGCCAGACTGTCCTCTCTGGGCAGCCAGGTTTGTCTGTGATGACTGGTCTCTATAGCCAGACTGTCCTCTCTGGACAGCCAGGTTTGTCTGTGATGACTGGTCTCTATAGCCAGACTGTCCTCTCTGGGCAGCCAGGTTTGTCTGTGATGACTGGTCTCTATAGCCAGACTGTCCTCTCTGGGCAGCCAGGTTTGTCTGTGATGACTGGTCTCTATAGCCAGACTGTCCTCTCTGGGCAGCCAGGTTTGTCTGTGATGACTGGTCTCTATAGCCAGACTGTCCTCTCTGGACAGCCAGGTTTGTCTGTGATGACTGGTCTCTGTAGCCAGACTGTCCTCTCTGGGCAGCCAGGTTGGTCTGTGATGACTGGTCTCTATAGCCAGACTGTCCTCTCTGGGCAGCCAGGTTTGTCTGTGATGACTGGTCTCTATAGGCAGCCTGTCCTCTCTGGGCAGCCAGGTTTGTCTGTGATGACCGGTCTCTATAGCCAGACTGTCCTCTCTGGACAGCCAGGTTTGTCTGTGACGACTGGTCTCTATAGCCAGACTGTCCTCTCTGGGCAGCCAGGTTTGTCTGTGATGACTGGTCTCTATAGCCAGACTGTCCTCTCTGGGCAGCCAGGTTTGTCTGTGATGACTGGTCTCTATAGGCAGCCTGTCCTCTCTGGGCAGCCAGGTTTGTCTGTGATGACTGGTCTCTATAGCCAGCCTGTCCTCTCTGGGCAGCCAGGTTTGTCTGTGATGACTGGTCTCTATAGCCAGCCTGTCCTCTCTGGGCAGCCAGGTTTGTCTGTGATGACCGGTCTCTGTAGCCAGACTGTCCTCTCTGGGCAGCCAGGTTTGTCTGTGATGACTGGTCTCTATAGCCAGCCTGTCCTCTCTGGGCAGCCAGGATTGTCTGTGATGACCGGTCTCTGTAGCCAGACTGTCCTCTCTGGGCAGCCAGGTTTGTCTGTGATGACCGGTCTCTGTAGCCAGACTGTCCTCTCTGGGCAGCCAGGTTTGTCTGTGATGACTGGTCTCTATAGCCAGCCTGTCCTCTCTGGGCAGCCAGGATTGTCTGTGATGACCGGTCTCTATAGCCAGACTGTCCTCTCTGGGCAGCCAGGTTTATCTGTGATGACTGGTCTCTATAGCCAGACTCTGTCCTCTCTGGGCAGCCAGGTTTGTCTGTGATGACCGGTCTCTATAGCCAGACTGTCCTCTCTGGGCAGCCAGGTTTGTCTGTGATGACTGGTCTCTATAGCCAGCCTGTCCTCTCTGGGCAGCCAGGATTGTCTGTGATGACCGGTCTCTGTAGCCAGACTGTCCTCTCTGGGCAGCCAGGTTTGTCTGTGATGACCGGTCTCTGTAGCCAGACTGTCCTCTCTGGGCAGCCAGGTTTGTCTGTGATGACTGGTCTCTATAGCCAGCCTGTCCTCTCTGGGCAGCCAGGATTGTCTGTGATGACCGGTCTCTATAGCCAGACTGTCCTCTCTGGGCAGCCAGGTTTATCTGTGATGACTGGTCTCTATAGCCAGACTCTGTCCTCTCTGGGCAGCCAGGTTTGTCTGTGATGACCGGTCTCTATAGCCAGACTGTCCTCTCTGGGCAGCCAGGTTTGTCTGTGATGACCGGTCTCTATAGCCAGACTGTCCTCTCTGGGCAGCCAGGTTTGTCTGTGATGACCGGTCTCTATAGCCAGACTGTCCTCTCTGGGCAGCCAGGTTTGTCTGTGATGACTGGTCTCTATAGCCAGACTGTCCTCTCTGGGCAGCCAGGTTTATCTGTGACGACTGGTCTCTATAGCCAGACTGTCCTCTCTGGGCAGCCAGGTTTGTCTGTGATGACTGGTCTCTATAGCCAGACTGTCCTCTCTGGGCAGCCAGGTTTATCTGTGACGACCGGTCTCTATAGCCAGACTGTCCTCTCTGGGCAGCCAGGTTTATCTGTGACGACTGGTCTCTATAGCCAGACTGTCCTCTCTGGACAGCCAGGTTTATCTGTGACGACTGGTCTCTATAGCCAGACTCTGTCCTCTCTGGGCAGCCAGGTTGGTCTGTGATGACTGGTCTCTATAGCCAGACTGTCCTCTCTAGGCAGCCAGGTTGGTCTGTGATGACTGGTCTCTATAGCCAGACTGTCCTCTCTAGGCAGCCAGGTTGGTCTGTGATGACTGGTCTCTATAGCCAGACTGTCCTCTCTAGGCAGCCAGGTTTGTCTGTGATGACCGGTCTCTATAGCCAGACTGTCCTCTCTGGGCAGCCAGGTTTGTCTGTGATGACTGGTCTCTATAGCCAGACTGTCCTCTCTGGGCAGCCAGGTTTGTCTGTGATGACTGGTCTCTATAGCCAGACTGTCCTCTCTGGGCAGCCAGGTTTGTCTGTGATGACTGGTCTCTATAGCCAGACTGTCCTCTCTGGGCAGCCAGGTTTGTCTGTGATGACTGGTCTCTATAGCCAGACTGTCCTCTCTGGGCAGCCAGGTTTATCTGTGATGACTGGTCTCTATAGCCAGACTGTCCTCTCTGGGCAGCCAGGTTTATCTGTGATGACTGGTCTCTATAGCCAGACTGTCCTCTCTGGGCAGCCAGGTTTGTCTGTGATGACTGGTCTCTATAGCCAGACTGTCCTCTCTGGGCAGCCAGGTTTGTCTGTGATGACCGGTCTCTATAGCCAGACTGTTCTCTCTGGACAGCCAGGTTTGTCTGTGATGACTGGTCTCTATAGCCAGACTGTCCTCTCTGAGTCTGTACCTAGTCAGTGTTTTCCTCATTGGTGTCTGGGCTGTAAGATGTTGGTGTGAGGGGAGTCACGTCAATCTGTCTGGGAGTCGTTCACGTTCCAAGAGGTCACTGCTCAGCCCCGGCGACGTTCCCACTCTTCTGCCGTTTCCTACTTCTGGGAAACAGGAATGTTGGGTAGGGGGAGGTGGCGTGGCCCTATATAGTGCACTACTGTTGGCCATAAGCTGTAGGGCTGTAGGACCTAGCTGTTAAGTGTCTAAGGCTAGCTGTTATTGACAGGACCAATGACTCCTCTCCCTCAGGTTTACAGGCAGAGTATCTAGGAGCTAGGGTTTAAGTGTTTAGGGTACTAACCGTTTTCTCTCCCTCCCCTAGGCTCATTACTCTACTGGCAGAGTATCTAGGGGCTAGGGTTTAAGTGTTTAGGGTTTAAGTGTGTAGGGTACTAACCGTTTTCTCTCCCTCCCCTAGGCTCATTACTCTACTGGCAGAGTGTCTGCTTCCTTCACCTCCACAGCCATGACCCCTGCTACCGAGCACACTGCAGGTTAGTAGTCTCTGGTAACAACACACTGGGTTAGTAGTCTCTGGTAACAACACACTGGGTTAGTAGTCTCTGGTAAACGACACACTGGGTTAGTAGTCTCTGGTAACGACACACTGGGTTAGTAGTCTCTGGTAACGACACACTGGGTTAGTAGTCTCTGGTACGACACACTGGGTAGTAGTCTCTGGTAACGACACACTGAGGTAGTAGTCTCTGGTAACGAACACACTGCAGGTTAGTAGTCTCTGGTAACGACACACTGGGGGTTAGTAGTCTCTGGTAACGACACACTGGGTTAGTAGTCTCTGGTAACGACACACTGGGTTAGTAGTCTCTGGTAACAACACACTGGGTTAGTAGTCTCTGGTAACGACACACTGGGGGTTAGTAGTCTCTGGTAACGACACACTGGGGGTTAGTAGTCTCTGGTAACCGACACACTGGGGGTAGTAGTCTCTGGTAACGACACACTGGGGGTTAGTAGTCTCTGGGTAACGACACACTGGGGGTTATAGTCTCTGGTAACGACACACTGGGGGTTAGTAGTCTCTGGTAACGACACACTGGGGGTTAGTAGTCTCTGGTAACGACACACTGGGTTAGTAGTCTCTGGTAACGACACACTGGGGGTTAGTAGTCTCTGGTAACGACACACTGGGTTAGTAGTCTCTGGTAACGACACACTGGGGGTTAGTAGTCTCTGGTAACGACACACTGGGGGTTAGTAGTCTCTGGTAACGACACACTGGGGGTTAGTAGTCTCACTGGGGGTTAGTAGTCTCTGGTAACGACACACTGGGGGTTAGTAGTCTCTGGTAACGACACACTGGGGGTTAGTAGTCTCTGGTAACGACACACTGGGGGTTAGTAGTCTCTGGTAACGACACACTGGGTTAGTAGTCTCTGGTAACGACACACTGGGTTAGTAGTCTCTGGTAACGACACACTGGGTTAGTAGTCTCTGGTAACGACACACTGGGTTAGTAGTCTCTGGTAACAACACACTGGGTTAGTAGTCTCTGGTAACGACACACTGGGTTAGTAGTCTCTGGTAACGACACACTGGGTTAGTAGTCTCTGGTAACGACACACTGGGTTAGTAGTCTCTGGTAACGACACACTGCAGGTTAGTAGTCTCTGGTAACAACACACTGGGGGTTAGTAGTCTCTGGTAACGACACACTGGGGGTTAGTAGTCTCTGGTAACGACACACGGGGTTAGTAGTCTCTGGTAACGACACACTGGGTTAGTAGTCTCTGGTAACAACACACTGGGTTAGTAGTCTCTGGTAACGACACACTGGGGGTTAGTAGTCTCTGGTAACGACACACTGGGGGTTAGTAGTCTCTGGTAACGACACACTGGGGGTTAGTAGTCTCTGGTAACGACACACTGGGGGTTAGTAGTCTCTGGTAACGACACACTGGGGGTTAGTAGTCTCTGGTAACGACACACTGGGGGTTAGTAGTCTCTGGTAACGACACACTGGGGGTTAGTAGTCTCTGGTAACGACACACTGGGGGTTAGTAGTCTCTGGTAACGACACACTGGGTTAGTAGTCTCTGGTAACGACACACTGGGGGTTAGTAGTCTCTGGTAACGACACACTGGGGGTTAGTAGTCTCTGGTAACGACACACTGGGGGTTAGTAGTCTCTGGTAACGACACACTGGGGGTTAGTAGTCTCTGGTAACGACACCCTGGGGGTTAGTAGTCTCTGGTAACGACACACTGGGGGTTAGTAGTCTCTGGTAACGACACACTGGGTTAGTAGTCTCTGGTAACGACACACTGGGTTAGTAGTCTCTGGTAACGACACACTGGGTTAGTAGTCTCTGGTAACAACACACTGGGTTAGTAGTCTCTGGTAACGACACACTGGGGGTTAGTAGTCTCTGGTAACGACACACTGGGGGTTAGTAGTCTCTGGTAACCATACACTGGGGGTTAGTCCTCTCTCCACACAGAGAACATCTCTGATCAGCATCGTGTGTTTTGTCTGGTTGTTGTAGATGCGATCTCAGACGACACTGTGCGGTATTCCTATGTGAAGAAGAAAGGCTATGTCCGCCTCCACACCAACAAGGGAGACATTAACCTGGAGCTGTACTGTGACAAGGTGTGTGGTCTTCTGTAGTTCACTTACCATGATGGGATAGTGGGTTCCATTTCCCTCTTTCCCTCTTCCAACCCTCCCTCTCTCCTCCTCCCTCCTCTCTCTCTCTCCTCCTCCCTCCTCTCTCTCTCCTCCTCCCTCCTCTCTCTCTCCTCCTCCCTCCTCCCTCTCTCCTCCTCCCTCCCCCTCTCTCCTCCTCCCTCCCTCCCTCCCTCTGGCCCCTCTCCCCCTCTCTCCTCCTCCCTCCCTCCCTCTGGCCCCTCTCCCCCTCTCTCCTCCTCCTCCCTCCCTCTCTCTCCTCCTCCCTCCCTCTCTCTCCTCCTCCCTCCCTCTCTCTCTCCCCCTCTCTCCTCCTCCCTCCCTCTCTCTCTCTCCCCCTCTCTCCTCCTCCCTCCCTCCCTCTCCCCCTCTCTCCTCCTCCCTCCCTCCCTCTCCCCCTCTCTCCTCCTCCCTCCCTCCCTCTCCCCACAGCTCCTCCCTCCCTCCCTCTGGCCCCTCTCTCCACAGCTCCTCCCTCCCTCCCTCTGGCCCCTCTCTCCACAGCTCCTCCCTCCCTCCCTCCCTCCCTCCCTCCCTCCCTCCCTCCCTCTGGCCCCTCTCTCCACAGCTCCTCCCTCCCTCTGGCCCCTCTCCCCACAGCCCCTCCCTCCCTCCCTCTGGCCCCTCCCTCTCTCCACAGCTCCTCCCTCTCTCCACAGCTCCTCCCTCTCTCCACAGCTCCTCCCTCTCTCCACAGCTCCTCCCTCTCTCCACAGCTCCTCCCTCTCTCCACAGCTCCTCCCTCTCTCCACAGCTCCTCCCTCTCTCCACAGCTCCTCCCTCTCTCCACAGCTCCTCCCTCTCTCCACAGCTCCTCCCTCTCTCCACAGCTCCTCCCTCTCTCCACAGCTCCTCCCTCTCTCCACAGCTCCTCCCTCCCTCTGGCCCCTCTCTCCACAGCTCCTCCCTCTCTCCACAGCTCCTCCCTCTCTCCACAGCTCCTCCCTCTCTCCACAGCTCCTCCCTCCCTCCCTCTGGCCCCTCTCCCCACAGCTCCTCCCTCTCTCCACAGCTCCTCCCTCCCTCCCTCCCTCCCTCCCTCTGGCCCCTCTCTCCACAGCTCCCTCAGTGTATTTGATCTGTAAATGTACCAGCAGTTCAAACCTCTATATGCTCATGCGTGAATGAAATGAGTTTGGAAAAACTGAAAGTATGAATAGTTTTCCCTCATAATCAATTAACATCCAAAATAACATGGTCGCTGTTGTAGAAACTTCATTATGATTGGTGATTTTTGTGCATGTATGAAAATCCCATCAGGTAGCCTGATTTTCAGATGAAAACAAAATTATCAGGGAAATTGTTCTTCTGACACAGCTTGTTAGCGCTTTTAAAATGAAACTGTTATATAAATCCTTCTATTCACAATAATCGTATTATTGTGTGCCAGCCGTGTTCTTATTGGTCAGTCACCGGGATTGGCTCGTAACACCAGCCACACTACACGATGAAGGCACCGCCAGAACTTTGTGGGCGCCTACGACTCGCGTAGTGGTACTGAACCAGCAGACCTGGACCCTGTCTCACTGAACCAGCAGACCTGGACCCTGTCTCACTGAACCAGCAGACCTGGGCCCTGTCTCACTGAACGAGGAACTGAACCAGCAGACCTGGACCCTGTCTCACTGAACCAGCAGACCTGGACCCTGTCTCACTGAACGAGGAGTCAAGACGTAGTGGTACTGAACCAGCAGACCTGGACCCTGTCTCACTGAACCAGCAGACCTGGACCCTGTCTCACTGAACCAGCAGACCTGGACCCTGTCTCACTGAACCAGCCAAGATGTCTGACAATCCTTTACGACCTATGACTTTGTCACACGACGTGGACATGCTGTCTGGGACGGCGAAATCGTGGCGTATGACTGCTAATATCATACAGTCTGTGGGGGGGCCCCATTTAGCAAGCCTTCTGGATATATGATGTGGAGTGACACAGGGACAGGTCTTTAACTTTGTCTCGTACAGGACTGTGTTTTTTAAAAACTCACTGCGTTCTTCTTTCTAATATCTCTGTATTTCTCTCTCTCTCCCAGGTTCCCAAAGCAGGAGAGAACTTCACCAAGCTCTGCAAGAAGAATTACTATGACGGCACTGTCTTCCACAGATCTATCAGGAACTTTATGGTGAGACGAAACACATTACTGCTTCATTATGACTCACCTGTCTAAACACATTACTGCTTCATTATGACTCACCTGTCTAAACACATTACTGCTTCGTTATGACTCACCTGTCTAAACACATTACTGCTTCGTTATGACTCACCTGTCAACTCTACTGCTTCGTTATGACTCACCTGTCAACTCTACTGCTTCGTTATGACTCACCTGTCTAGAATTAACTAGGCTCACCTCCTGTTACCACGACAACCACACACACACTGTTATTGATAGTCTATCAATGTATGTAAATAGATATATTTCCCAATGTCTTTCAGATCCAAGGAGGAGACCCAACTGGGACTGGTTTAGGTAAGTTTAGACCCTACAATTTGAGTAGTGGAGAGTAAATCACCATGACTACTGGGGTGTAGTGGAGAGTAAATCACCATGACTACTGCGGTGTAGTGGAGAGTAAATCACCATGACTACTGGGGTGTGGTGGAGAGTACAACACCTTGACTACTGCTCTAGCAGGTGGGAGAGGGGCCGTACTGTGAGGAGGGGGCCGTACTGTGAGGAGGGGGCCGTACTGTGAGGGGGGGGGGGGGGGGGCGGTACTGTGGGAGGGGGCCGTACTGTGAGGGGGGGGCCGTACTGTGAGGGGGGGGGGGGGGGGCGGTACTGTGGGAGGGGGCCGTACTGTGAGGGGGGGGCCGTACTGTGTGGGGGGGGCAGTACTGTGAGGTGGGGGTGGGCGTACTGTGAGGTGGGGGGGGGCGTACTGTGAGGGGGGGGGGGGGGGCGTACTGTGAGGGGGGGAGGAGGGCCGTACTGTGGGGGGGGGGTGTACTGTGAGGTGGGGGGGGGCGTACTGTGAGGGGGGGGCCGTACTGTGAGGGGGAGAGCTGATCTTGCAGGTGGAGGGGCCTTTAATGCGACCCCCCCCCTGTACTACCTATTAGACGTGTGTGTGTGTGTGTGTGTGTGTGTGTGTGTGTGTGTGTGTGTGTGTGTGTGTGTGTGTGTGTGTGTGTGTGTGTGTGTGTGTGTGTGTGTGTGTGTGCACCAGCCAAAATATGTCTGAGACACTAAAATTACACCAACAAAAAATAGAACAGAATGAGCTCCCCCCTCCTCACAGTACGGCCCCCCCCTTCGCAGTACGGCCCCCCCCCTTCGCAGTACGCCCCCCCCCCCTTCGCAGTACGGCCCCCCTCACAGTACGGCCCCCCCTCACAGTACGGCCCCCCCCCCTCACAGTACGGCCCCCCCCTCACAGTACGCCCCCCCCCCTCACAGTACGCCCCCCCCCTCACAGTACGCCCCCCCCCTCACAGTACGCCCCCCCCCTCACAGTACGCCCCCCCCTCAGAGTACGCCCCCCCCCTCACAGTACGCCCCCCCCCTCACAGTACGCCCCCCCCTCACAGTACTGCCCCCCCCTCGCTCTGTGATGTTTCTAAAACAATACATCTATTACTAGTAAAAGGTAACTAATGTGGTATATTGAATAATGAAACATTTTTGTGACCCCGAGTCTTTTAATAACCAAAATATCATAGAGACAACAGAAATGTTCACCTGCCCCTTTAAGGGCGGGAGGTTACCGTGGTAACGTCGCTGGAGTCATGTTTGTGCCTGTGAGATTGAGTCTGACTTATTAGAAGCCTCGTCTTTTCTTAGAAGAAAAAACAACTTTAGCTTGTGAACAAAACAATGTAAATATTCAAGAAACAACAAGGACAAAGTCTCACTGACCACCCGCCAACTAGGCTGGTGAAATGGACGTCTTACCCGCCAATGCCAAAATCCACCAGCATTTGGCAGGTTACGGATGTTAATTGTTATCCCTGGGTGGATGTGATCACGTCTGTGTGTGTTCGGCAGAGAGCCAGCTGTGCAGAGGGAAATGTCAGCCAGGTGATAAATTATGCACTAATGTCACCAGGTGAGTTTATGGATGAGAGGAGACAATCAGGAGATGATTGGCCAGCTAGCTGTAAAATCAACCCAGCATGACGCGCACACACACACACACACACACACACAGGACAGTAGAAACGCCTCCGTTCAATAGATCCCTCCGTCGTCGTCGTTGTGAAAAGACAAGATCCTAGCCAGCTTGTTTTGAAATGAACGTTTAACTAGGTCTGGTTTAGACACCGGTCTTGTAGGGCTGGGCCATATGGCCAAAATATCATTTCAAGGTATACATTATATATTTTTTAAATGGATGTTATTTGAGGGTATTTTATGTTTTTGAATAATAAAATTCTACTTTTGCTTTGAGATGCATGACCCTAGGGCGGCAACGCGCAGGACGTTTGGAAAGTATTTTTCTACGTTGCAGCCTTGTTGTAAAATTTATTTAAATGTATTTTTCTCATATACCCCATAATGACAAAGTGAAAACAGGTTTTTAGACATTTTTGAAAATGTATTAAAAATAAATAACATGCCTTATTTACATAAGTATTCAGACCCTTTGCTATGAGACTTGAAATTGAGCTCAGGTGCATCCTGTTTCCATTGATCATCCTTGAGATGTTTCTACAACTTGATTGGAGTCCACCTGTGGTAAAATTCAATTGATTGGACATGATTTGGAAAGTCACACACCTGTCTATATAAGGTCCCACAGTGGACAGTGCATGTCAGAGCAAAAACCAAGCCATGAGGTTGAGGGAATTGTCTGTAGAGCTCCAAGACAGGATTGTCGAGGCACTGATCTGGGGAAGGATACCAACACATTTCTGGAGCATTGACAGTCCCCAAGAACACAGTGGCCTCCATCATTCTTAAATGGAAGAAGTTTGGAACCACCAAGACTCTTCCTACAGCCCGGCCAAACTGAGCAAGAACCCGATGGTCACTCTGACAGAGCTCCAGAGTTTCTCCATCATTCATATAATCATGTAGACATATACAACATTACTGCTGTTGTATTGTGAAATCTTCAGTCAATACATTTAATTAAATACAAAACATTATAAAAGGAAATGGCTAATAAATAAACAAAATGTACATGGATAATGTTACACTATTTTAAATGTAAATAGTTCAGGGAACTAATGGTCATGGGATGTCCCCCGGCGATGGCAATCATATACATATCTGGCAGTAATATTAGTGGTTTCTCCCTCACCCAGAATAATCCAGTAATATTAGTGGTTTGTCCCTCACCCAGAATAATCCAGTAATATTAGTGGTTTGTCCCTCACCCAGAATAATCCAGTAATATTAGTGGTTTGTCCCTCACCCAGAATAATCCAGTAGTATTAGTGGTTTGTCCCTCACCCAGAATAATCCAGTAATATTAGTGGTTTCTCCCTCACCCAGAATAATCCAGTAATATTAGTGGTTTGTCCCTCACCCAGAATAATCCAGTAATATTAGTGGTTTGTCCCTCACCCAGAATAATCCAGTAATATTAGTGGTTTGTCCCTCACCCAGAATAATCCAGTAATATTAGTGGTTTGTCCCTCACCCAGAATAATGCAGTAATATTAGTGGTTTGTCCCTCACCCAGAATAATCCAGTAATATTAGTGGTTTGTCCCTCACCCAGAATAATCCAGTAGTATTAGTGGTTTGTCCCTCACCCAGAATAATCCAGTAGTATTAGTGGTTTGTCCCTCACCCAGAATAATCCAGTAATATTAGTGGTTTGTCCCTCACCCAGAATAATTCAGTAATATTAGTGGTTTGTCCCTCACCCAGAATAATCCAGTAATATTAGTGGTTTGTCCCTCACCCAGAATAATCCAGTAATATTAGTGGTTTGTCCCTCACCCAGAATAATCCAGTAATATTAGTGGTTTGTCCCTCACCCAGAATAATCCAGTAATATTAGTGGTTTGTCCCTCACCCAGAATAATCCAGTAATATTAGTGGTTTGTCCCTCACCCAGAATAATCCAGGAATATTAGTGGTTTGTCCCTCACCCAGAATAATCCAGGAATATTAGTGGTTTGTCCCTCACCCAGAATAATCCAGGAATATTAGTGGTTTCTCCCTCACCCAGAATAATACAGGAATATTAGTGGTTTGTCCCTCACCCAGAATAATGTCGTTAGTAAATGCAGATAAATTGGGAATTGATTGAGATATTTTCTGGAAATAGATATTTTTGGGCCAGATAACAATTTTAGTTTATTCTGTATTTTTGTTTCATTTTCCCAATTTGTCAAATAGGTACATTTCTGTAACAATTTGATTTCCCTGTGTGTTTGGATAATAGAGTTGTTTAGTGGTTTTAACAGCTGACAGGGGACTCTCTCAGGGTTCAGCTCTTGGGTTTCCAGTGCATTGAATTATAAAGAGGTTTTGTGGCTTAATTTCAAACGGTGCCACCATTTACTGCCCTTTAATTTAGATTTCCAGATAAAGGGATTCATCCGAGTTCTGCTCTGCATTACAGTTAAAGGGATTTGTCTGAGTTCTGCATTACAGTTAAAGGGATTTGTCTGAGTTCTGCTCTGCATTACAGTTAAAGGGATTTGTCTGAGTTCTGCTCTGCATTACAGTTAAAGGGATTCGTCTGAGTTCTGCTCTGCATTACAGTTAAAGGGATTTGTCTGAGTTCTGCTCTGCATTACAGTTAAAGGGATTTGTCTGAGTTCTGCTCTGCATTACAGTTAAAGGGATTTGTCTGAGTTCTGCTCTGCATTACAGTTAAAGGGATTTGTCTGAGTTCTGCTCTGCATTACAGTTAAAGGGATTTGTCTGAGTTCTGCTCTGCATTACAGTTAAAGGGATTTGTCTGAGTTCTGCTCTGCATTACAGTTAAAGGGATTTGTCTGAGTTCTGCTCTGCATTACAGTTAAAGGGATTTGTCTGAGTTCTGCTCTGCATTACAGTTAAAGGCATTCGTCTGAGTTCTGCTCTGCATTACAGTTAAAGGCATTCGTCTGAGTTCTGCTCTGCATTACGGTTAAAGGGATTTGTCTGAGTTCTGCTCTGCATTACGGTTAAAGGGATTTGTCTGAGTTCTGCTCTGCATTACGGTTAAAGGGATTTGCCTGAGTTCTGCATTACGGTTAAAGGGATTTGTCTGAGTTCTGCATTACGGTTAAAGGGATTTGTCTGAGTTCTGCATTACAGTTAAAGGGATTTGTCTGAGTTCTGCTCTGCATTACAGTTAAAGGGATTCGTCTGAGTTCTGCTCTGCATTACAGTTAAAGGGATTTGTCTGAGTTCCTTTATTTAGGATCATTCTGGATCTACATCTTCTATTGGATTTTTCTCCCAGTACTTATAATCGTAATTACAAGTTGGTAAATCTCACTCTGTCTCCCCCCCTCGCTCTCTGTCTCCCTCCCCCTCGCTCTCTGTCTCCCTCCCCCTCGCTCTCTGTCTCCCTCCCCCTCGCTCTCTGTCTCCCTCCCCCTCGCTCTCTGTCTCCCTCCCCCTCGCTCTCTGTCTCCCTCCCCCTCGCTCTCTGTCTCCCTCCCCCTCGCTCTCTGTCTCCCTCGCTCTCTGTCTCCCTCGCTCTCTGTCTCCCTCCCCCTCGCTCTCTGTCTCCCTCGCTCTCTGTCTCCCTCCCCCTCGCTCTCTGTCTCCCCCCCTCGCTCTCTGTCTCCCCCCCTCGCTCTCTGTCCCCCCCCCTCGCTCTCTGTCTCCCCCCCCCCCCTCGCTCTCTGTCTTCCCCCCCTCCCCTCGCTCTCTGTCTTCCCCCCCTCCCCTCGCTCTCTGTCTTCCCCCCCTCCCCTCGCTCTCTGTCTTCCCCCCCCCTCCCCTCGCTCTCTGTCTTCCCCCCCCCTCCCCCTCGCTCTCTGTCTTCCCCCCCCTCCCCTCGCTCTCTGTCTTCCCCCCCCCTCCCCTCGCTCTCTGTCTTCCCCCCCCTCCCCTCGCTCTCTGTCTTCCCCCCCCCTCCCCTCGCTCTCTGTCTTCCCCCCCCCTCCCCTCGCTCTCTGTCTTCCCCCTCCTCGCGCTCTGTCCCCCCCTTCTTCAGGAGGAGAGTCATTCTGGGGTAAGCCATTCAAAGATGAGTTTCGTCCCAACCTGTCCCACACGGGGCGAGGGGTTCTCAGTATGGCCAACTCAGGACCCAACACCAACAAGTCCCAGTTGTGAGTATTCACATTGTCTTGTGTCCCAGTTCTCCCTCCTTCCTCCTAAAGTGTTCACTTCCCTTCACTGATTTGAAGGAAATGGCTGGTATCAGAGATATGGTGGAAACTCCCACTAGCCCAAGCCTCCACCAATCCAATGCTTTTAAATTTGTGGGAAGTAGTCAACGAGTGTACACTTCAGCATACAGTGATACTTTTGTCTTATGCTCCCCCTTACCTCCATTACTCTCCCTATATAATCTATTTAATATAACCCCCCCCTTACCTCCATTACTCTCTCCCCCTTACCTCATTGCTCGCTCTATATAACTATATAATATAATCTATATAATATAACCTTTCCCCCTTACCTCATTGCTCTCCCCCCTTTAATATAACCTCCCCCTTACCTCCATTACTCTCCCCCCATTAATATAACCTCCCCCTTACCTCCATTACTCTCCCCCCTTTAATATAACCTCCCCCCTTACCTCCATTACTCTCCCCCCTTTAATATAACCTCCCCCCTTTAATATAACCTCCCCCCTTACCTCCATTACTCTCTCCCCCTTTAATATAACCTCCCCCTTTAATATAACCTCCCCCCCTTACCTCGTTACTCTCTCCCCCCTTTAATATAACCTCCCCCTTTAATATAACCTCCCCCCCTTACCTCCATTACTCTCTCCCCCCTTTAATATAACCTCCCCCCTTACCTCCATTACTCTCTCCCCCTTTAATATAACCTCCCCCCTTTAATATAACCTCCCCCCCTTACCTCGTTACTCTCTCCCCCCTTTAATATAACCTCCCCCTTTAATATAACCTCCCCCCCTTACCTCCATTACTCTCTCCCCCCTTTAATATAACCTCCCCCCTTGTTACTCTCTCCCCCCTTTAATATAACCTCCCCCCTTACCTCCATTACTCTCTCCCCCTTTAATATAACCTCCCCCCTTTAATATAACCTCCCCCCCTTACCTCCATTACTCTCTCCCCCCTTTAATATAACCTCCCCCCTCGTTACTCTCTCCCCCCTTTAATATAACCTCCCCCCCTTTAATATAACCTCTCCCCCCATTAGAGAGGCCATGTTGCTGAGATGTCGTGACAGAAACATTGATACTTGATTGTGTTGTTTCCTTTCCCAGCTTCATCACCTTCCGGTCGTGTCCCTACCTGGACAGGAAACATACTGTGTTTGGAAGGTGAGATACATTTCCTTTAAAATATCTCTGTTGTATTGGTTGAATATGTGAAGAGATGGCATGTCTGTGCTCTGGGTTCTAGACTGGCCATAGAGCTCTGTTCTGACCCGGACCATGGAGCCCTGTTCTGACCCGGACCATAGAGCCCTGTTGGTTCTGACCCCGGACCATAGAGCCCTGTTGGTTCTGACCCCGGACCATAGAGCCCTGTTGGTTCTGACCCCGGACCAGAGAGCCCTGTTGGTTCTGACCCCGGACCAGAGAGCCCTGTTGGTTCTGACCCCGGACCATAGAGCCCTGTTGGTTCTAACCCCGGACCAGAGAGCCCTGTTGGTTCTGACCCCGGACCATAGACCCCTGTTGGTTCTAACCCCGGACCAGAGAGCCCTGTTGGTTCTGACCCCGGACCAGAGAGCCCTGTTGGTTCTGACCCCGGACCAGAGAGCCCTGTTGGTTCTGACCCCGGACCAGAGAGCCCTGTTGGTTCTGACCCCGGACCAGAGACCCCTGTTGGTTCTGACCCCGGACCCCTGTTGGTTCTGACCCCGGACCCCTGTTGGTTCTGACCCCGGACCCCTGTTGGTTCTGACCCCTGTTGGTTCTGACCCCGGACCCCTGTTGGTTCTGACCCCGGACCAGAGAGGCCTGTTGGTTCTGACCCCGGACCAGAGAGGCCTGTTGGTTCTGACCCCGGACCAGAGAGCCCTGTTGGTTCTGACCCCGGACCATAGACCCCTGTTGGTTCTGACCCCGGACCAGAGAGGCCTGTTGGTTCTGACCCCGGACCAGAGAGGCCTGTTGGTTCTGACCCCGGACCAGAGAGGCCTGTTGGTTCTGACCCCGGACCAGAGAGGCCTGTTGGTTCTGACCCCGGACCAGAGAGGCCTGTTGGTTCTGACCCCGGACCATAGAGCCCTGTTGGTTCTGACCCCGGACCAGAGAGGCCTGTTGGTTCTGACCCCAGACCAGAGAGCCCGGTTGGTCCTAATGGGCATGAATATGGAGTTGGTCCCCCCCTTTACTGCTATAACAGACTCCACTCTTCTGGGAAGGCTTTCCACTAGATGTTGGAACATTGCTGCGGGGACTTGCTTCCATTCAGCCACGAGAGCATTAGTGAAGCCGGGCACTGCTGTTGTACAATTAGGCCTGGCTCAGTCAGTATTACAATTCATCCCAAAGGTGTTCGATGGGGTTGAGGTCAGTGTTCCGTGCAGGTCAGTCAAGTTCTTCCACACCGATCTCGACAAACCATTTTTGTATGGACCTCGCTTTGTGTACGGTGGCATTGTCATGCTGAAACAGGAAAGGGCCTTCCCCCCCCAAACTGTTGCCACAAAGTTGGAAGCACAGAATGTCATTGTATGCTGTAGCGTTAAGATTTCCCTTCACTGGAACTAAGGGGCCCGAACTATGAAAAACAGCCCCAAACCATTATTCCTCCTCCAACAAACTGTACTGTTGGCACGATGCCAAGCAGCTGTCCATACCAGGCGGTGATGCAGCCAGTCAAGATGCTCTCAATGGTGCAGCTGCTTACTTGTTGAGGATCTGAGGACCCATGCCAAATATCCTGAGGAAGAGGAGGAAGAGGCATTGCCCTCTTCACGACTGTGTTGGTGTGTTTGGATCATGACAGAACCTTTTTTGTATTTATTAAATATGCTCATTAGCTGCTACCAAGGCAGCAACTACTCTTCCTGGGGTCCAGCAACATTAAGGCAGTTATATACAGTTAAAATATAAACGCAAAAATATAAACGCAGTCCCGTGTTTCATTAGCTGAAATAAAACAATCACAAATGTTCCGTATGCAGAAAAAGCTTCTCTCTCAACTTTTGTGCACAAATTTGTTTTCATCCCTGTTAGTGAGCATTTCTCATTTGCCAAGATAATCCATCCACCTGACAGGTGTGACAAGCTGATTAAACAGCATGATCATTACACAGGTGCACCTTGTGCTGGGGACAATAATAGGCCACTCTAAAATATGCAGTTTTGTCACACAAAACAATGCCACAGATGTCTCAAGTTTTTAGGGAGCGTGCATATTGGCATGCTGACTGCAGGAATGTCCACCAGAGCTGTTGCCAAATAATTGAATGTTAATTTCTCTACCACAAGCCGCCTCAATGTTGTTTTAGAGAATTTCGCAGTACATCCAACCGGCCTCACAGCCGCAGACCACGTTTTTGGCGTCGTGTGAGCGAGCGGTTTGCTGATGTCAACGTTGTGAACAGAGTGCCCCATGGTGGTGGTGGGGTTATGGTACGGGCAGGCATAAGCTACGGGCAACCAACACAACTGCATTTTATAGATGGTCATTTGAATGCACAGAGA